>NC_056742.1:211227270-211372270 GCF_019279795.1 Protopterus annectens | reverse complement strand
GACAGCATACAGGGGCAGTATATGACACATGGTGGTTAAACACCCTGGATAGGGAGTGTTGTCTGGGATGTGGAAGCCCATGAGCCCCCATATGTAAACAATGGGACCAAGGTCCCCACCCATGGGCAGTCACAACATCAGCTTCACAGCCTTGAATGTGCCTGGGCTGGTGGCTGAGCAGGAGGAGCATGCAGACCCTGTGAGTGTGTACTGAGGGCCTCAAGGTGCTGTAGCACATCCAGCAAGTCTCTGTGGAGCTCCCTATGCACCAGACCCTGGACCTGACTTCAGGTGACAGATCCTGTCTGTGTGTGCTCCCAGGGGGGTGAACACCATCCCCTGAGGTGGTTTCACATGAAGGTAGTGCAGGACCTGCAAAAGAGGAGGTCCCAGGGTGGGTCCCACATGTAATTTGGCCTGGTAACAAGGCCAGATGAGGTGTGAGAGGTGGTTCTGCTGGCAACTGTTTCCCAAACATGCTATTGTAACACTGTTATAGAACATATGTGGGTAGTATTAGTCTACACATTCCCAGATTATGTCTAATAGTATGCATAGATATCTCCATTAACACAAAACAACAGATGTGCAGCAGTCACATAGCAAATAGAACACATGCATATATGGAACCGTAGTGGCCCTTACAATGGCATGCAGGTGACATTGTCCATAACAGGCCACCAAGGATAGTGTTCCAACATGGAACATGACTACAAACACATAGCACAAATTTTTGTACAATACAATATATGTCCCAATGATAGGTCTTCTGTGGACATACCGATTGAGTTGTGTGATCAGATTGTTGTTGCAAATATAGTTGGGGGGGGGACAGAGATGTGTATTAACAACTATGATAACCTTGCAGTATGAGGTCCTCAGACCTGTTTCCCTTTTTATGTCTTTCAGGCAATTTGTCAAGGGAACACCTGCTAATGTACACAGCGGAGGAGAATGATATCACCTCATACCTGGTGCAGCACTACAATACCTTGTTTGGCCATACAGCCCATGATCTGCAGGAGAGGACTGCCTTGTGGGAAAATGATGTCGGCCTGCATAACCGCAGTTATGAGCAGGTCTGACATTGATGCACCGATCTACTTTGCCATGCCCATCAGCGTGCTGCTGCGGTTAGGGGGGACCAGCTTGCAACAGGGTGTGGTCATGCCATACAGCCCCCCTGACATGTTGAGGAGCTCCTTGCCAGCCTCAGGACACCTGCCCACCTGCAAACACAACACCTGGAGGAGAGCATAGTGGAGGTGGGTGCTACCTACACAATGGCAGAGGAGCATGCAGGTAAGGCCACAGGGTGTATCAGTTGACCACTGTTGCATATCCATCCGCATCTGTAGAGTTAGATCATACCAATGCCACAGGTGTGGCTACTGATATAACATCTCTCACACAATTATGTAGGTCCGTCCGGTATACCTCCAGGGCAGCAGCCTGTAGCTGGTGAGTATGGTGTTTGTTCAGGTTTGCCAATGCACCAGTCATGTTATGATCATAGTATATTCCATGCACACATTTAACACACCTACCCATAATGCATGCTGTACATGTTCACATATTGTTGCTGTTAACTGCACTGCATCACAGTGGTCATCATGATGGTGTATCTGAAAGGTTTGTCAGATTCCTGCAATATAACTAACATCTTGTCATTGCAAAATGTGTGCACAGAGATGAACATAATGGTGGGACAAATGGCCTACATGTGTGCACAGAGATAATGGTGGGAAAAATGGCCTACAGTAGGGACATGTCTGAAACATCACCCTTATACAGTGCTACACCAGTGTATATACTACTATTACAATGGCAACTGTTACAGATCTACACTATGGCATATCACAATACTGCAATCCACAACCCTTACAACCTGCAATGTGTAATATGGAATCCTATGTAAGGATAGCAAATATGGGGAATACATACCTTCACAAACACTGGAAGCATATGTGTACATACACTCCAGATAACATATAGTGGAATCAGCCTTTGAGGTACTGACAGCATGCATTCTTTATGAGTATGGACCTTCCAGCAAGTATAGGTCCCCAATGTCACACCAATAAATGGTCTGCTGTCCAAGACGTTTGGCCATCAAGTGTGCCTACTTAAATGCAACACAGGCAGCCATGGCTTGCACACATCTTACATGCCATGGCATGGATCCCATACCCAACAGGTAGCACCCAGGAGTTGGACATGTAGCCATACCTCACCATTACATATACCATGACAAACAGTGCAGACAGTCATGTATGTGGCGAGGATGTATGGGACAGGATTAATGTAGAAAATAAACAGATGGCCATCCAAGACAAATGACATCACATGCTGCAAACCGGTCATGCAGGCTGCCTAGTAACATGCCACAGCACTGAAGGAGATGCAGGAATGTCTAGCAAGTACTAGCTGTGCAGTATCTGTGTCAGCAATTGCCTGGACTCTGCATAAATGCGGCCCATGGGTTAGGGTAATCAGATGGGACAGTTGTACCACAGGAAACGTCAGCCAGGTCTCTCTACAGGTAGCATATGCATAACAGAAAACTTCACCAAAAGACATGTGTTGCAATGTAAACTGGTGTACCAAAACCATGTTGGAAACCTACAGACAATATCAATTACGATACATGTACAGCACAACCAACACCTCACCCCACCTCAGGGCCACAATCCCCATCTGTATCTTGCCGGTGCCAGTGTACACCTGTATGTTTGCCATTCATTAGCTGGGACTAGGATGGTACACATGGTGTTCAGTGTTTGTGACACTGAAAAATAACATGTGTAGGCCATAGTTGTCAAGCATCTGCAAAAAGGCTGTGGGTGGGGAGGGGCTGTCATCATGACACAACAGTGCACTGAATCAGAGATCCAAAGGATGCTACAAATGGCTGTATCTGCACACATTGATGGTCAGGAACTGTGGCAGACATAATCCTGACTCCACAACAATAGTGACGGCACTGTGTGACCCCCAATGGATGTGCACATGAGTTGACCTTGCATACATGCAGAGTTTGGGGACATTTGTAGGGCAGACTGACCAAATACTGGCAAATGTAGATGGCCCATGCTAGTATACTCCTGCCAAGAATAGTGACTGCTGTAGTACACATAACAGTAGGTGGAACAAACCATCATGACAAGGGCGTGCACAGATATGCACCCACAAAATTTATGCATCTCAGTCAGCATCTGCACAACTAACACATTTGTTTGACTCTGCATTTGATTGCACAGGTCATATGTCACATATCAGGTTCATGTAATGTTAACATATGCAGTAATGTGGTCCCATGGCATATCAAGGAAAAGGGCGGCATATCAATAAGGGTGTGTACACTCCCCATAGCCATGGTAAGGTTTGAAAGTTGTCAATGTAATTGTATCGTATTGGCCATACATGCACCGCTGATGATGAGATCTGTAAATCAGACATCAGGCATTCACAAATGACATCTGTCCACATATCATCCCAGGTATGTGTCAGATGAACACATAGGGGCTGTGAGCAGCAGGGCAAACATAACTGACACAATAATACACATTCAGCAATGGTGTGTACACCTGTGAGGTATGATGCACAGTACATGCCAGGGTGCCGAAAAGGTGAACAGAAATACTGTGCACATGGGTTCAGTCTGTTCCAGGGGCAAGAGACATCACCTACCAACACAACTCATGCATCACAGAGATGTATAATGTTGCTAACAGGGATTGACTATAGCTGCACTGCCTGCTATTGAGTGCCATATGTCATGCATGCTGACAGATGGATAATGGGAGGTCTGTGTGTAATATCTTTGTGCAACCTCACCTGTAAGTGTGCACATGTGTGTGGGGGGTTATTTTTGTCTGTAGGTGCAATCTGGTGGAGTGAAGGGGGTTGATATATGTAGGATGTGTGCGTGTATATGTGTGTGTGTGTCCATGTATGCACATGTGTGAGTGTAGGGTTGTTCATACCTCTCAACTTTCCGTTGAAATCGTGCAGTACATGGACATGGACAGACACATGAGACACCAGGAATACTTTTCTGACAAGTAATCTCAGGACAGTTGATAGTATAATAAGGTCTTTGGCATGGAGCATGCATTGGGAGGTAAACTGAACACCAGGGAAACTGTTATAATTGCAATTAGCAGAAAGGTGAAAGAATACCCACGTATGCAGCACTACAGATGCATTGGGGAATTACTAGACAACACCAGAGAGTGTTTCCAAATAGGTTTACCTTCATAATGCCAATCACAGTATGGTCGACCCTGCTTCCACGAATACTGAATTGCGACTGTCCAAAACGTCGAACACCACATTTCCGAATGGCAAAATCTCGCCCCCTTTTTGACCCATGGTAGCACCGGTGTGGAGGTGTGGCATGGTCGGAAATGTCAAAATTTGACTTTTATTTGACATTTGGAAGGTTTCACGGTTCTGGTTTCGTGGAAATGGTTTGATGATGTGGCCGGTCGATCATTTGTGATCGACAATATGAAGGTAAACCTCCAAATATTACTGTAGTCCACATAAGTTAATAGAGCAACAGATCTTGCATCTACTGAACAATAGTTACGTATGACACTCCAGTGCGTGACATTATTGAGCGACTGTAGTAGCCTCTAACATATGGACGCCATGCTCAAGATGTCTGGACAAACCCAGGGTGAACACTGGATGTCATCAGAGAGTCTTTGAAAAAATGACTCCAATCAAGTCAAAGAGGTAATGGAGTAACAGGTCATGTTTTGTGATCACTTTTCCAGGCAATTAGAAGAATGATACATTAATGATTGGTATTATTGACTGTAATTATCCTAGATTGATGCAGGATGAGGAACTTAAGAGAATAAACTAGGGACAGTCTGTAAACTCAGGGACAGGTAAGTAGTATAGTGGAATGTCAGGGTGTGTGTGTTTGTGTGTGTGTGTGTGTGTGTGTGTGTGTGTGTGTGTGTGTGTGTGTGTGTGTGTGTGTGTGTGTGTGTGGGGGTGGGTGGGTACTGTTAAGCAATGATGTACAGGTCTTAAAGTGTGTTTCTTGTTTCCCATCACAGGTGGGGAAGTAGGTCACGGTCTCTCCTGCAGGGAATCTGACGATGGCCATACAGACACTGAAAATGATGATAGGTGTGTTGAGGCACAGGCGGGGTTGTCGGAGGCCGAAGCTGCGTTATTGTTTGACATCCCGCTGTTTTCCACCCCATCCCTGCACACAGCCACAATGCCTATACATACCCCCATCACCAGTGGCTGTAGCAGAGGGACAGTTGGCAGTTGGTGGCATGGGACAGGACAGTGTGGTATCTCTGGCATGTGTGTCTGGACACAGCAGCCATAGCCGGATGTCCGGCGGGATACCATATAGGCAGATGTACAGGGGTGCTCATTGGAGGGCTGCTGGTCATCGTGCCCCTGGCAGAAGTGCAACATCTGGTACCACCAGATGCATGTTTCAGGCTGTCATGGAGGTGAAGGTACATATAGAACGGTACATTAGACAGGCTCTGAGGCTGCAGAAGGCTACTCATTCAGCTGTTATTAACAGCATCCGTGATCTTCTAAGTTCCCTTCATTATTTTACAGAGGTCATGGATAGACAGTGGGGTGAGATGGTGGGACTCCTCGACTGTGGACTGTCACTGCTCAAGCATGTGGTGGGAGTGGTGCAACGGCCATGTGGACGTAGGCCAGCAACATCAACAGCTGGAGGTCGATGTGGATGTGCGAGGACACTAAGTGACTCCTGTAGTGGCAGTACCAGCCCCAGCACCGCAGGGGGGGGGGCGCTGTCCAAACCACACCACAGCAGGCCACGTGCACATGGCCCTGGCCAGTCCCAGGAAGGACCTGGTTCCAGCAGACATATGTCATCATAAGGGGAGAGTACCATAGTGTGGCTTGTACCTGGACATGCCCGTGGAACCCCTGGCAGGCACAGTTCTCATGTCTATGGCCGGAGGTGGTGAACTGCACACCTTGCCAGGTGTGGTATGCAGCTATCCCAGAAACATCTGTATTGGGCAATCACATGGCAGAACTGTATGCATGCATACTCACACACAATACAAACACAGCTAGGGAAACCCCATACCTACACACACCACATCACCACTGCCATATCAATAATTAAACCCCCTCTCCCACACACATGGTGTCAAATGTATGGCTCAGCCTAGGTCTCTGGCAAACCAACAATACACCCTGTGCATATGATGATACCTGTGCCACAGTTTAATGCTTACATGTCAGAAAGTGGAGCTGTCCAGCCATGATGCATTATAGCTGTTATTAACACTGAGTGATTGTGGTCTCCATAATGAAATCAGTTTGTGTTGTAGGTGTCCATGTGTCAGCAGGAGGATGGTCTGCTCTGTATCCTACAAGGGGTATGGCACTGTGGTGACACCTTGGCTGTGCCATATCCTGGGTACAGGTGAACACATGTCACAGGTCTGTATAACAGTTACTGCATGTGCCACATGGCTGATTGGTCTGTGGGTGGTGTATACAGGTAAGTGCATGGTGGCTGCTGTTAGCAGCCCTTCCACAGTTTACAATGGTAATTGTACTGGGTGGTACACACCACATGTTTGTGTATAACACACACAGAGGCTTTGGTGTTGATACAATATACAGAGAATACTGTACACATGGATGCATGGACCTGTGCAAGGAACACAATGTAGCCTATGTAATTCCACCAAGCCAGAATAGGCACAACAATACATTGGGGAATAAGCAGTCCAATAGTTTAATATCATTGACAATGGTTTTTGTAGGTTATATGTCCCCTTCCCCAATGTAGTGCAATCCTCAACTCGGTAAACATAGGTGTTTGGAGGGTGAGAGGTGCTGTAGAACTGCAGATAGTGTGATAGACAACTACCTAACCTGTTAACATGAACTGTACAGTACTATGGCCAGCTAAGCAGGGGGATACACTCAAGAGTAACTGCAGTGATGGTGGCTGTGTCCACAACAGCGACACCCAGCTATATATACCAACCCCAGTATTGCTGCACACCTATACAGTGGGGAAGAGGGCATTTACACATCTACTCCTAGTTGTGATGGAATGTATGTCCACAGGATGATACCTGTGAAATGTTAGCATATGCCAGGCAGTTCTCAGACAGATGTCTTCCTGGGACATGTATATTATGCAAATGGAAGTAGATTCCTTCACATACACACACACTCTTACTTGGCAACACTGGGACTAGACCCCTACTTAAGTATGTAGTGGTACTGATGTGTGTGGCTTTAATTGCACACACCACACAGCTTTTAGGATGAGGTGTGTTCCAGGTTACATGTTACATGAAGAACATCCCTAGGCCTGTACAGTATGGTAATGGGGGATGTACTAGTTGTTTATGGACAATACATAGTGTGACATAACGTCATATACACATTGACAAACACATAACAGTCAGACACACATCTGAGAGGCCTGGGATTATCAGTGCTAACTACCTTGTCAGTGTGTCCATTGTGTTACAGATATGTTGCACACAGCACATGCATAACTGGGCTGGATAGTGTTATCAGTTACCTGTATGGTTGATGGTGACAGTCGTCCCCATACAGTGGAACATGGGACATGTACCTGGGGTGCCATGGTGTAAAGACAGTATACCTAGCACCCATACCCCACAGTCGATATTGTATGCACTGAAACCCATGATAACATTCTGACATACCCACCATCACACATTGACGAAGACTGCAATACAACCCCTTGTCCATTCCAAGAGTGCTACTACAGGGATATGCATCTAATGCACATGCCACAGGCATAGTAGGGTAATGCATTGTCATGCCTCTCCTATGGTCAGCAACATCCCTATCCCTAATGCTGAGTGGCAATCCATATTTTAATAGGAGAATGTGGCCTCAGAATGCTGTACCCTACATATATAAACACATGCACACATATACACACTTGCCAGAACTCAATGGGTATTCCATGCCTATCAACTCATTTGTACAACAGTGTTGTGCTGGTACTGCAAGGCCCAGGTAGCCCTTAGGGACAAGAGCATAACAAGGTACATGTAATGTCTGGTACAGCAGCAGCCACATTTAACTATGGCAATGGGGGGTGCGGTGGGTGTGAAGGGCATCAGGGTATTCTCAACTACAGGTCTACAAACACACAGACACTGATATTCTCAGTAATGCACATGTACACATTTGTCAGTACTGGGGTGCATTAGTGCAGGTGTTCATAGGTGTGTACCAGGCTATTGTCCATGGAGAGATGGGAAGTGTAGGGGGTGTGTGTACTGTGCTATCATGCCACTTGCTATGTTCCAGCAGGGCATCTATCAACAGATACCCCAGGGGTGATCCTCAGAGTGAGAGTGACATGCATCAGTCAATCATCTGAGTGCCTCTTGCAGAGGGCCAGTGAGGTGCTCCAGTTGACATGTATGCAACATGTATTACATAACATGGTCAGTGTCTGTCTTGGAGACCTGTACCCAAGCATGTTCTTTTGACTGTGGTAGTGTAGTTGGGGTATCCATGGCATGTGGTGCATACAGGGTGTGGATTCCTGGCTGTGGCATTCATAACACAGCTGGGCAGACATGTCAGTGTCAGTCAAGCACAGATCGCCTGTACATAACCAAGATGGACATCTGACATCTGCACATCTGTACAGAGGACAGACCGACATCAGCTAGACAACTAGCTGTGCATTAGGATGAATGTGTTGACAGATAGACGTCTGACACCGATAGGTATGCCATTACTACATGATGGCAGCCCTCACTGACATGTGCTATACACAAAGTAGTCTACAGTTATTTTCCACATGTCAGATCATTATCCAGTAGGAAATATTTAATGAGACACAGCTCACACACCAGAAACACGACAGTGAGGACCAGAGTCTATCTTTGCATGCAGAGGTGTTTGGTTCCAGTACTACAATCTGCAATCTACTCTTACTTGGAAAAGTGCTGTCAACAGTAGTAACATAACGTTACACTACATGCCAGTGTGACTGCATACAACCTGGGATACTACCCATGTATGTAACACATTCAAATAGAAAACAGTGTTGTACAAGCCATATATACTCAAGTGTCCCAGACAGTAGACTAACACCCCTTGCTACTGTAATGACAGCACATATACGCATGTTATGTACATGCATTAAATACACTTATTAAAGATGTCATTACCCTGCTATTTTATTAGACTGGAATGTGAGCACTGGTTACCAGGGCTGAGCCATGCTTAGCAGGTTTTATCATTGCTGCAATATAACTGCTAAGCACATTTGTGCACTTGTAAGTGAAGCCTACATGGTGTAAGTGCCTGTACGTTTAACCATACATTAGCACCACTTAGCTTCATGCAAACCAGCACAAACCTGCTTAAAGCTGCTCAAAACTGACTTAACCACTCTGCATCCAACAGCCCTTGTTCTGTCCAGCAACAAAATAAACAGCCCTTAAACCCAGGACCCTATACAGTATAGGCATAGCAGTTAACCACTAAGCCATCACAGCTGCAAAAACAGTTGCTGTATTTCTAATATATCTGTCAGTACACATACTGAATAGTATTGAATAACTGCTATGACTTCTACAATGGCATAGTACTTGTTAGCGATAATACTGTTGAATCACATATGTTGTTATATCTACATATACACATATCAGACAAATACAGTATGATACATCTGGGAAGGTATACACAACAGTAATGTTTACACATAAGGATAGGGATATATATATATATATATATATATATATATATATATATATATATATATATATATATATATACACACACATATGTAGATATAAGTGTACATGTACATACACATATATATTCATATATATGTATTTATATACATCTGTATATTGCATTATATATATGGCCATATATCTATCTATCTATATATATATATATATATATATATATGTGTGTGTATATATATATATATATATATATATATATATATATATATATGTGTGTGTGTGTGTGTGTGTGTGTGTATATATATATATATATATATATATATATATATATATATATATATGTATATATATTCTTCTTCTTCTTTTGGCTGCTCCCATTAGGGGTTGCCATAATGGATCATCTGTTTCTATTTCTTCCTGTCCTCCGCATCTTGCTCTGTCACACCAACCACCTGCATGTCCTCTCTCACTAGACCATGAACCTTATCTTAGGCCTTCCTCTGTTCCTGCTACCTGGGAGCTTCATCCTTAGCATCTTTTTCCCAATATACTCTGCATCCCTCCTCAGCACATGTCCAGACCAATGTAATCTTGCCTCTCTGGCTTTGTCTCCAAACCGTCCAACCTGGGCTGACCCTCTAATATAATGATTCTTTATCCTGTCCACCCTCGTCACACCCAGTGCAAATCTTAACATTTTTAACTCTGCCACATCCAGCTCTGACTCCTGCCTTTTTGTCAGTGCCACTGTCTACAACCCATATAACATAGCTGGTCTCAATACCCTCTTGTAGACCTTCCCTTTCACTCTTACTGGTACACTTCTGTCACAAATCACTCCTGACACTCTTCTCCGCCCACTCCATCCTGCCTGTACTCTCTTCTTCACCTTTCTTCCACACTCACCATTACTCTGAACTGTTGTCATCAATAAAACGATAATAACTCACAATTTTCTGTCTGTTGGTAAACTTGGACATAATGTTGTTTTCCCAGTAAGCCAGAACTAAGTTGGCATAATTGGGAGCCATCCTGGCACCCTTTGCCACCCCCTTCATTTGCAAAAAATGTTCGTTGTCAAACTTGAAGTAATTGTATGAAAGAATATTATCCATACACTCCAATGTGAACCTACACTATTCTAATTCATATTTTCCACTGTTGATTAACAAATTCCCAACCCACTCTAACCACACGTCATGAGGAATGCAGGTGTATAAAGATGCCACATCAACTGTCACCAGCAAATCACCAGCTTCAACCTTAATTTTATCCTGTACCACTCTTACATACTTCTGTGACACTCCCAACATCCTCATACAATGCCACAACTCCTCTCTAGGCACCCTGTCATATGCTTTCTCTAAGTTCACAAAGACACAATGCAACTCCTTCTGACCTTCTCTGTACTTCTCCATCAATACTTTCAGAGAAAACATCACATCTGTATTGCTCTTTCCTGGCATGAAACCATACTGCTGATCACTAATCATCACCTCCCTTCTTAACCTAGCTTCTACTACTCTTTCCCATAACTTCATGCTGTGACTGATCAATTTAATCCCTCTGTAGTTACTACAGCTCTGCACATCACCCTTATTCTTAAAAATCGGTACCAAAACACATTTTCTCCATTCCTCAGGCATCCTCTCACTTTCCAAGATTTCATTAAACAATCTAGTTAAAAACCAGGCAACAAGTTGCTTGCAGTAAAAGGTAAACGCTCCTAATTCAGACGACAGTGTATCATAAATAAATTAACCACAAAAAGGAGCGAAATGGCTTTGCAGTAAAAAATCCAGTTCCCAATGTAAAATAACAAAAACAAAAACAGCAAACCTCTATTTCCAAAGTAAAACAGCTTTTTCAGCTCATAAAAGTAGTATGCTGCAAAGTAAAGCAAGTGTAGCTGGTTCTTCAACCCAAAAAGAATCGCACAAAAGTATAATCCAAACGAGAACTTTAATAGCTAGCTAGAGTTAAGCGCTTTCACCAAATGGCTTTTTCAAAACTTCAGATTATACTTTTGTGCGATTCTTTTTGGGTTGAAGAACCAGCTACACTTGCTTTACTTTGCAGCATACTACTTTTATGAGCTGAAAAAGCTGTTTTACTTTGGAAATAGAGGTTTGCTGTTTTTGTTTTTGTTATTTTACATTGGGAACTGGATTTTTTACTGCAAAGCCATTTCGCTCCTTTTTGTGGTTAATTTATTTATGATAATCTAGTTAAAAACTCCACTGCCATTTCACCTAAACACTTCCATGCTTCCACAGGTATGTCATCATGACCAACAGCCTTTTCGTTCTTCATCCTCTTCATAGCTATCCTTACTTCCTCCTTGCTAATCCCCTGCACTACATGATTCACTATCCGCACATCATCCAACCTTCTTTCCCTCTCATTCTCTTCATTTATCAGCCCCTCAAAGTACTCTTTCCATCTGCTCAACACACACTCCTCGCTTGTGAGTACGTTTCCCTCATTATCCTTTATCACCCTTACCTGCTGCACATCTTTACAAGCTTGGTCCCTCTGTCTAGCCAGTGGTACAGATCCTTTTCTCCCTTCTTAGTGTCCAACCTTTCATACAGCTCTTCATACGCCTTATCCTTAGCATTTGCCACCTCTCTCTTTGTCATGCACCTCATCTCCTTATACTCCTGTCTACTTTCTTCATCTCTCTGACAATCCCACTTCTTCTTCGCCAACCTCTTTCTCTGTGTACTCTCCTGTACTTCCTCATTTCACCACCAGGTCTCATTGTCCTCCTTCCTCTTTCCAGATGTCACACCAAGCACCTTTCTAGCCATCTCCCTTTCTAGCTCTGCTGTAGTTACCCAGCTATCCATTAACTCTTCACTACAACCCAGTGCCTGTCTTAACTCTTCCCTGAACTCCACCTCACAATTACCTTTTTTCAATTTCCATCATTTGATCCTTGGTGCTGCCCTCACACTCCTCCTCCTCTTCATGATCACCAATGTCATCCTACAAACCACCATCATATGCTGCCTAACTACACTTTCCCCTTCCACCACTTTACAGTCTCCAATCTCCTTCAGACTGACCCTTCTACATAAGATATAATCCGCCTGTGTGCATCTCCCTCCACTCTTGTATATCACCCTATGCTCCTCCCTCTTGTTAAAATATGTATTCTCCACAGCCCTGTCCATATTTTTTGCAAAATCCACTACCATCTGACCTTCTGTATTCCTTTGCTTAACACCATACCTACCCATCACTTCCTCATACCCTCTGTTCCCTTCACCAACATGCCCATTGAAATCTGCTCCAATCACCACTCTCTCACCCTTGGGCACAGTCATCAACACTTCATCCAACACACTCCAAAAATTTCCTTTCTCATCTATCACACACCCAAACTGTGGAGCATATGCACTAACAACATTCATCATTACACCAATTTCCAACTTCATAAACATCACTCTATCTGACACTCTTTTCACCTCCAAAACACTCTTAGCATACTGTTCTTTCAGGATAACCCCTACACAATTTCTCCTCCCATCCATACCATGATAAAACAATTTGAACCCACCTCCGATACACCTAGCCTTCCCCCACTTCTACCTGGTCTCTTGCACACACAATATACCAACTTTCCATCTGTCCATCATATCAGCTAGCTCTCTCCCTATACCAGTCATACTGCCAACATTCAAAGTTCCGAACCTCACTACCACAGTCTTAGCCTTTACCTGCCTTTGGGCATGCCTTCTCCCTCTTCTACTCCTTTGGCCAACAGTAGCCCAATTTCCACCAGCACCCTGTTTGCCAACAGTACTGGTGGCGTTTGTTGTTAACCCGGACCTCGACTGATCCAGTATGTATATTTGCACTGTTGTCCGCATGTATGATTTGGCAAACTTTTATGCTGGATACCCTTCCTGATGCAACCCTCCCCATTTATCTGGGCTTGGGACAGACCTGCACAAAGAAATGCACTGGCTTGTGCATCCCCAGTGGCTAGGTTTTATATATATATATATATATATATATATATATATATATATATATATATATATCTATATATATATATGTATATATATATCCATATATGTATGTAGATATGTATATGCGTATGTATCTATATAGATATATGGATATAAATATATATATATATATATATATATATATATATATATATATATAGATAGATATATATATATATATATATATATATATATATATATATATATATATATATATATATATATACATACATATATGTTTAGCATATGTCCAGAACATGGAGTGGAGTCATACCTTAGCACCAATAATTGCAACCTCTTAGTGCAAGGGGATGTCATGTAAGTATTACAGGTATTAATGTAGACTGTTGCTACTGTAACAGGGGTTGTCTTAACAGAAATATTGTGTGTGGGAGGTCACATCTGCTATTGACATGTATACAATCAGTTACTGACAGACATCCTAAGGTCATCATTGTACAGTAACACAGATATCACAGTAATGGTCCTGTGGAATACAGCAGAGATATGAAAAATTAATGTGGACAGTCTGACACACTCTGGTCAGTCCAGAGGTATACACACAACCCCTTAGTGCAAGACGTGTGGACCAAGCCTGACAATGTGGATGTTAACAGCCATGTAAATGAGTATATCACATAAATACTAGAATACATATGCTCACACAGTTTATGCATTCACACACGCCTGTCTGTCCTGACACATAATAACCAATGGAGCAGAGGTCACATGCCCACATACTACCCACTAGTTAGTGACATACATCTGTACAGCATCCCACTGCTTTGTCAGAAATGCACGACAGTTATGGTGGCCCGGCAGCAGTATATCTGACAAATATCTGGACATAATATCACACTGGGTAAGTACACTGAGCTGCTAGACATGTCATAAAGAAATGTGCAAACTACAGACAGACTGCCACAACAGTGGCCTACATTTCTTATCGGGGAATACACATATACCTGCAAATATACCAGGCTCTACAGGCATGTGATAACACAGATTAACAGACACTTGTGTGAAAGCGCATACCCAGAACCAATGTGAACACAGCCACAGCCAAATATTGTAAGCGTGCTTAATATTACAGTATATGGACTGTCTGATCAACACCATCCTCATATGTGCCTCTCACACACTAACCCTACATATATGGGGCCAATGCACAGTGTATTCTGATGCCTGACTGTGGTTTGGGACATGTGTGTGTTTGGCCCTACAAACACGTAAGCCAATTGTGTTCCATACACTGGAGTAGCATGCAACATCATATAAAACAGGACCAAGAGCAATGACATCTACCACAGTCTGTACACAGGCCAAGGTACATATTCACAATACACACACTGTTGACAATCACCATAAGTACACAGACCTCACTACTGTACAAACTACGACAGAATGTCCAGATTTTGTCCTCAAATATAACCCCTATTATACATAACATGTTTAGCAGTCTGGATTGTTATCAGGTATGATGTCAATAAATAATGGTGTACTGAACATATGCACCTCTTACTGCATGACATCTGTACAAAGGTTGACGGAGTTGTGTCTGAAAGCACAAACACAGGGCCAGTATTGACATGTTGTTGTGATAACCTCATACATTTACTGGTATAACAGGGTTTGTTGTGGCATATGTCCTATGAGGGATATGAAGTCAGTAACTCTCATGGCTGTCACCATGTACTGACTGCAATCCTTAGACTATGCTTCTGCAGTTCTAAAGATAGGTAATCTGTGAGTAACACAACACATGTAAGACTCCAAACACTGGCCAGTCTGCATATAGCCCTACAGGTGGGAGTTTCCTTAACCATATAACACTGTCATGACAGGTATTAAATCATGTAGACGAGCCATATCCACACAAACCCTGTTAAACCAACATTACCACAAATGCAGAAGAGCAAGACTTACATTCTGCAGTCATGTCTGGAACATCCCACTCAGTTTGTTGGCTTGTCTCCACAGTGTATGTTGTTAGAGGTATATCCCACTACCATCTGTGATGCTGTTTGTCAAACGCCGACAAGAAGTCCTGCTCACGATGAATGAAAAGGGCCAATATCCACATGATGTTCCTAGTTACAGGAGTGTTTTTCCATGCAATTGGCTATGGAAATATTACCACAACTGTTCCACATGCAATCGGCTAGTGGGGGACTGCAATTTGTGCACCTTCCATCAGCTGATTATGAGCATCACTTACAAAACACAAGCTGCTGCCTAAGCAAAGCAGGTGTACTTCTCCACATCCACCAGTGAAGGATTGAGAGAGACAGAGAGAGACAAAGTAAGACAGGGATGGGGTAGGAGAGTAAAAGCTAAGTATGTTTGTGTCACACTCTTACCGGTATGGGGTTTGAAATCCCTGCCTGACTATGTATTGCTATACATTTCTATGCAGTTATTGCATGTGCCACAGAGCTTACATGTTGGAGAGCTGTCCAAAGGTATATTTGAGGGTGAGTGACATCAGCAACAGTGAGAAAGGAGGGATAAGGTTGGTGTAGTACATGTGCCTGTTCACAAGAACAGGTGTCAAGGATGACACTGCCACACTCTCTCAAGGACTCACACACATTATCACAGTTGGCAGGGTCAGGATTAGAATTCCTAACTAACTAGTTTGCTACACTACAGTATAATGCAGGTCTCACATGCACCACAGAAGTTACCAGGCTGATATATGGGCAAAGGGTATGTCAAGGTGTCTGACATCAGAAGGCATGTTTCAGTAGAGCAGTGGTAGGTGTATTGAGTGTGAATAGCATCCAAATCATTAATTTCCACACACACACAGACAAGGGTTTGCCAGTGCTGACATGTATGGGTGCATTGCTTTACAGGTGTGTAGTAGTTGACTGTGTCATAAGTTTGTACAAGTCTATGCAAATGGTATACCTTGGCATTAGGCCACATGACAATGGTCTGCAGTGTGGCTCAGGGGTATAGTCTCTAGATTGGCCCACACAAGTGGGTATTGTATTCACCATCCACTCATCTGGGTTACTATTTTGGGTGGCCAGTGCTGTGCAATGCTTGCCATGTAGGTGTTCTATATTCCATAACATGGACAGTGTCTGGGATGTGCACACATCCCACATGCATGTTCTATAACATGTGGAAGTATACCTGGGGTGTCTGGGTCATGTTGTGTGGCCAGATTGTTATCATCTGATGTGACATTCCTGACCTCATGTGTTGATAACTGGCAATGGAAACCAGGTTGATTCTGCACCTACACTGACAGCATGATACAGGTGCTCACTGGTGTTAGTTATTGTAGGGATGGGACAGGGTGCCATGAGCTCTGTAGTCCACTACAATCTCACCATGGTTACTATCTTTGGGGAATATGCAGGGAACTACCAACATAGTGGTCGTTGCCTAGCCAAGTGTGTTTGTGTATACTGGGTACTCAAGGGTTGTCTATATTGTTCTGAATCCATGAAGGTAGTAAAACAAGTTTAGAAACATTTTTATTATATATAAACGAGACCACAAGTTTTCTAAAATTTACATCCAATATTAGTGACACACACATGAATTATTTAGATGTATTACTAGTTAAAAACACAGAATCACAAACTTTTGAATCTTCTATATATAGAAAACCAACCTTCTCCAACACATATCTTCATTTTAGTAGTGCCCATCCTTTTTCACAGAAGAAGGGCATTGTTAAAGGTCAATTCATCAGGGCTTCAAGAATGTGTAATACAGATAAAAAATTTTTAGTCGAAGCCCAAGTGCTAAGAAAACTCTTCTCTGAGAGAGGTTACCCATTGACATTAATAGAGAAAATGTATCAAGAAGTTTTAGAAGGAAGAACAGGCATATATAGTCCACTATTAGGCACAGTGTTGGACCCACCAGTTTTAGTAAACCCCACACTTGAAGTTAAAATGAATTCCCCTTCTTTTCAAACTATTTTTAGTTGTACTTTTAACAATGAAACTGAACAATTAAAGAAAATGGTCAACAAATACTGGCCCATTTTGACTACAAACGAAGAGACAAAAAAATGGGTGCCAGAAAGACCGATGTTTGTAAATGCAAGGAATGCTAATTTGAAAAATATGTTTGAAAATCAACCACCAATACAATCTAGTAATAAAGGTGGTAGGATTGGAACATACAAATGTAACAGTTGCAAACAATGTCCTTACATTCTTGAAAGCAATGGTTATTATATTAAATCAAGAAATTTTTCTTTAAAACCAACATGTTATTACAACTGTGGGTCAAAAGGTATAATTTACCTAGGAATTTGTCAGGAATGTGACAGTTTTTATATAGGCAAATCTGAAAGAACACTACGTAAGAGAATTTACGAGCATATGTATGACATTCGGAAAAAGAAAGAAACGAATGCCTTCGTCAAACATCTCACCAAATGCCCCAATATGACATTAAAATTTATGGTTATTGAGCAGGTTCCTCCTAATCCTGGGGGGGAGACTGGGAAGCTACTATTGAATTTAAAGAGTTGAATTGGCAACTTAGATTAAATGCATCAAAATTCCCAGGACTCAATGAAGCTATTAGTATTTCAAGCCTCCTCAAATTAAGAAGAGCAAAATTATGACTAATTTAATTAATATGCTAGGTGCACTTTAGGATAAAAAATTCTTGCACTAATTTTTTACTGATTAAGAGTACACTTTTACATTCATTTTGAAAGTGTTCACAACATTTTTTCATCTGATATTAATCATTTAGTCAAAGACTCATTCCTAATTAATTACAAACGAAATAAAAATTTTAAACAAAATAACAATTTTAAACGAAATAATAATTTATTGATAAAATGTCACATGTAGTAGGAAACACCCACAGTTTGCACTTTAAATGTTTATGTTTAGTTCAAATATAAGCACATTTTTTAAGGTATTTAATGGATATTTAATACATATATTTATATTTACGTATTTACATATTTATATACTTATATATTTATTTAATCATATATTTATTTATATATATTAATACATATTTATATAGTTATATATTTATTTATTTATTTTAGTGTCAATTAACAACAATGTACTCAATGTAGTTGGAATTTAATTAATATAATAAGATTGTTATATAGATATACCCACGTGCATGTTTATAGACACATAAATAATATCGCATTTAATGGACACTTTTTAGAACTTTCAGTATAAGTTTTAACAGATTTTAAGCAAAGGTTGCTTACTGCTAAAATAATATTACAATACTGAAGCTTTACTTTAATTTAATAATATTAGACTTGACATCTGTCTTCCCTTTAAGATGAATAATTAAAGGTCCGATATAGTATGAATTGCTAATTTAAAAATTTATATTTATTCTACGAAGTTTTAGCAGTCATAATGCTAAGGAATAATATCTTGCATTTGATCTAACCAACTTCTAAAAACACATTACATTCTTTTAATGATTACAATACGCAAGAATAAATATCAGGTGGTCAGAGATCGTGAATACAGTATCACACACGATAACTGTAGAGAACGAAATACCCAACATATTCATAGATTTTTTATAATTCATGGGCAACAAAATACACAGAGAGTAAAATAAGGACTAAAAGAATTTAGATTTACACAAGACCTAACATTTGGTTTTTCGGTTTAGTTTTACCCGCTGTAGACAACAGGACAGCGGAGGAGCTTTTGTACAACAAAAATTTTCATTTTTATTTTTATTTTCATTTCAACACAAGCACTAGTTGAAGAACTTTTTTAGTAACTAAAGCAATAAATTGGTAGTTTTAGCACAATGTTTAACACAACATCACTGGTTGACAAGTACAAATAACAGTGAACGGAATGTACTATGGTAAAAGTACTTATAAAAACTGTTTGACGAAAATTTATGCGAACTGAACACGTTTAGGAGTGATTCTCCTTTAAGCATTAAATGAAGTATTACTCTATAAATGACTTAATTGGAGTGTTACAACTTTTTTAATTGAGTAATTGTGTTTTCAGCATTGTATTTAAGCAAGCAAAGAAATGTTAGTAATTTATCTTGAAAAAGCCCGTCATAGGAACGGGCGAAAGTGCTTGATTCATTCTTTGTTCTACTTTGGATTTTACTACTAGCAAGTGTTTTACCTGCCGTGTATTTTTAACTGTTGCTTCGCATTAAAGTGATTGTTCTTTACCAACGGAGAAGTATTTTTTCATAAGACTTTTAAGACTTTCAAGAAGAAGTTTATTGGGTTTTGGTGCTTCTGCAACATTTTTCTAGCTGCCTTTTGGGACTTAGTTCGTGTATCGTGTTTGCTGAATCCATGATGTCACATGTAGGGTTATGGATTGTCTACACCAGCCTCTCTGCTGTTTGACATCAGTTGTCCTTGTAAGGTGGACATTGTGACATATAATAGGCACACCATATAAGAAATATGCAAAACCTGCTCCACAATGAGTTCTGTTATTACACACTCACAGCTACCTTCACAAAGAATACTGATGACACACACACACACACACACACACACACACACACAGAGTCTCACAGTTGCTATGTCTAGGATTAAAACTCCTACCTAACTAGTACATCACACTATAGCATTACGCAGTTATAGCACACGCCACAGACCATACTGGGCTACTCTTTCCCCAAAGGTGTAGTTCAAGGTGAATGATATCAGCAGGCTTGCCAAAGTAGGGCAATGGAAATTGTAGTGACTGTGAATGGTCTCAAAAGCATTGATCCCTACACAGACAAACAAACACACACACAGTTTCATAGTTGCCATGTCTGGGATTAGAACTCCTACGTCAGTAATATGTGACACTACAGCATTATGCAGTTCTAACAGGCACCATGGAGCTTACTGGGCTACTCTTTCACCAAAGGTGCATTTCAAGGTGAATGACATCAGCAGGCCTGCCAAAATGGGGCAATGGAAATTGTAGTGACTGTGAATGGCCTCAAAAGCATTGATCCCTTCACAGACAAACACACACACACACACACACACACACACACACACACACACACACACACACACACACACACACACACACACACACAAAGAGTTTCACAGTTACCATGTCTGGGATTAGAACTCCTACGTCAATAGTCACATTACAGCATTGTGCAGTTATATCATGCACCATGGAGATGACTGGATTATTCCTTCCCCAAAGATGTATTTCAAGGTGAATGACATCAGCAGGCCTGCCAAAGTAAGCCAATGGAAATTGTAGTGACTGTGAATGGCCTCAAAAGCATTGATACCTACACAAACACACACAGAGTTTCACAGTTGTCATGTATGCAATTAGAACGCCTACCCAACTAGTACATCACACTACAGCATTACACAGTTATAGCATGCGCCACAGAGCTTACTGTGCTATTCCTTCCCCAAAGGTGTATTTCAAAGTGAAGGACATCAGTAGGCTTGCCAAAGTAGGGCAATGGAAGTTGTAGTGACTGTGAATGGCCTCAAAAGTATTGATCCCTACACAGACAAACACACACAGAGTTTCACAGTTGCCGTGTCTGGGATTAGAACTCCCACCTATCTAGTACATCACACTACAGCATTACACAGTTATAGCATGCACCACGGAGTTTACTGGGCTACTCTTTCCCCAAAAGTGTATTTCAAGGTGAATGACATCAGCAGGCTTGCCAAAGTAGGGCAATGGGGATTGTAGTGACTGTGAATGGCCACAAAAGCATTGACCTCTACACTCACACACACAGACGACCCATCGCACACAGTCTCACAGTTGCCATGTCTGGGATTTGAACTCCTATCTAACTAATGCATTACACTATAGCATTACGCAGTTATAGAATGCGCCACAGAGCTTATAAGGCTACTTCTTCCCCAAAAGTGTATTTCAAGGTGAATGACATCAGCAGGCTTGCCAACGTAGGGCAATGGGGATTGTAGTGACTGTGAATGGCCACAAAAGTATTGATCTCTATACACACACACACACACACACACACACACACACACACACACACACACACACACACACACACACACACACACACACACACACACACACACACACACACACACACACACACACACACACACACACACACGAACACACACTACATACAGTCTCATAGTTGCCATGTCTGAGATTAAAACTCCTAACTAACTAATACATCACACTATAGCATTATGCAGTTATAGCATGCACCATGGAGCTTATAGGGCTACTTCTTCCCAAAGATGTATTTCAAGGTGAGTGACATCAGCAGGCTTGCCAAAGTAAGGCAATGGGGAGTGTAGGGACTGTGAATGACCACAAAAGCATTGATCCCTGCACACACACACACACACACACACACACACACACACACACACACACACACACACACACACACACACTCTCTCTCTCCATGTCTGGGATTAGAACTCCTATCTAACAAGTACATCACACTATAGCATTACACAGTTATAGCATGCACCCTGCAGCTTATAGGGATACTCCTTCCCCAAAAGTGTATTTCAAGGTGAATGACATCAGCAGGCTTGTCAAAGTAGGGCAATTGGGAGTATAGTGACTGATTATGGCCACAAAAGCATTGATCCCTACACACACACACACACACACACACACACACACACACACACACACACACACACAAAATCACACACAAACACACAGTTGCCATGCCTGGGATTAGAACTCCTACCTAACTAGTACATCGCACTTCAGCATTACACAGTTATAGCATACACCATGGAGCTTATAGGGCTACTATTTCACCAAAGGTGTATTTCAAGGTGAATTACATTAGCAGGCTTGCCAAAGCAGGGCAATGGGGAGTGCAGTGTGTGTGCATGGGCCATAAACCATTCATCTGGAAGCACACACAACACTCATTCGCACACAGGTTTAAATGTAATAGGTGGGTGTATACAGCTGCTAGATGAATAATGACTTGTACAGTCATTTTACACAGTTATCACAAGCACCACTAATACTATAGTGCTGAGGGTTACCAGAGGCAAATTTCTACAGTGATTGACATTTGCACATAATGTGGTTTTAGCCAATTGAATGTGTGCTGGGTGGGACAGGCCTCATGATGGGAGGCTCTTTGTCACTGTCTGTCACTCTCTTCCATACATCTATGTATGTTTAAATTTAGCCTATTATAGTGTGTTGCCCTTGGATACATGTGTCTATTCCTATCCAATGTGTGCAAAGCATGACTGGTGTGCAATGTGGTGTGTGTGCACAAACACCTGCGACTGTCAGATTTCTATAGTCCATTGTTGTTGCCAGACATGGGCTTCATTTCTAAGTGTGGGAGCATGCCCAGTATGACCTTCTGTATTGAATGTGTGAATCCATTCCAGGTGGGTAGTAATCCAGTGAAGGCATTTGTGTTCTACACCTATAGCTAGCAACCTGTTTCTGCGGGATGTCTGTACATCGGTTGACAATATGGGGTCAAAATGGGCAAAGGATAGTGGGTTACTGTAGGTAACTGTGTCTTTGCTGCTTCTGCTACATGGTTTTGGTGTTAGTAGAGATATTCAGACATATGTACGGTTTTACACTGTGATGTTTTATGTTAATCAACTACTGTCAGGTATACATATTTACTTGGAGTAATTTCCTGGGGAACACAGGGTGAATGAAGCTGTGTCCAGTATTGTGGTTTGCAGACTATGCATTCATGCAAAATCATGCCATTCTGAAGGGGAAACTGCAGACACTTGCTGATGGGTCTGTGTAAATGGTTCACCATCTTGGTACAGTGGTGGCTGAGGATCCCATGCTTGTACAGCCATCAATGAGACAGTATGGCCATATCCTGCTCTGGCCATACCTCACAGCTGAACAGATTCACACAGGTTACCCAGAGGCAGGGTTCATATTTCTGGTCATTACCTCTTCACATTGTGGTTTATAAGCAGGTTTGTAGCCACACATTCCTGTGCTTGCAGGCAGGGATAGTATGTGCATGTGCACACAGCTGAGTTTCAGACTTCACACACTCCATGGCATCCATGCTCCTACCACCCCGTTATTCTATCCTCTTCTGAACATTATGCAAACATTATCTGATAAGTTCCCTATAGTTATCACTTCATCCCAGCAGTATTTTGCGGTTGGTCCACAGTTAATGCAATAGGACATGGTGGACATGCTACTGGGATTTGTCGACATGGCCTTGCATTTGGGTTCTGTGGACTCTGTTATGTTGTTATTTAGGAGTCCATGAGATTGAGATAACATACATTGGCAGCACAGGTGAGACACAGGCCTTTGATAGAGTATTGTAGAGCATTTGGTGGTGATGCAGGCCATCTGTAGCAGGCCGTTGCATTGTGTCACTCCTACAGTCCCAGACTGCAAACCACTATATTCCCATATGGTGACACGGTAGGTGTGCAAGGTGTTAATGTCAATAGTTTCTGTCCTTATGGATCGAGTGGTGAGGATGCTGGCAGGGTCCCTCTTACAGCTAGGGGCACACCTGCATGGGACACCTCTTCAGCATACTGCATTCTGTGGCTATTTCCGTACAGATGTGGGGGTCATATTTACTTATTCCCAACAGCAGGGATAAGACCTGTGAGGTACCTGTGGCTGCTGGTGGGGTGAACTGGGTGCATGTGTGCTATGGAAGCTACTTGCAGCTAACTCACAGATATATGTGGGACATTCCACTTATGCTGGCTTGTGCAGGGATATCATCAGTTTCTCAGTACTTCATACCTGTGAATTTTGTGGTCTGCCAGTGTTTCGTCATGCAACATCAGTATTCCATACTACAAACCCAACTAATGTGCTGCTAACCTGTATGTACAATTCCAAAGGTGTGTCCATTTGGCAGTAACATTTTATACACTCTCTGTCTAGGGTACTTCCACCTGTGTATTGTTTATATGTCTGGACCCACAGTCATGCCATGTCCATCTTTCAGATGGTATCAGATATTACATCTGAACAATTACTATGGCTTACTGCTGGAATGTGTCTTGCTGGGATGCATTATGATTGGCACTGCAGTTGTGAGAACTTGGCCCTGTCATCGGCAGTACTGGCCAATGGCTACTAGGACACAACCCACCATGCCTACATGCTGACCACTCTCACACAATATAAAACACACACCAACCTAACACACACAGCCCTGCATATTGTACACATGCTACAATCTATCCTGCTACTTTGGCTGGCTCAGGTAATCTGTGCTCCACTGTTATTATACCTACACATACATGTTACTACATATCTACATAGGATTGCAGGGGAGTGTACATCTGACAACTGTACACATTTGCTATGACTGTACTGGTATTTCAGGTATTCCATTTTATTCTGTAGTCTGACCTATCATGCAGACTAGAGGAATATCAGTGTATTACAGTTCTTAGGTTTTATTGACCTACATTTCAGTTTCAGACTTCTTCCCCTTCAGAACTAACATCCCACTGCCTGACCTGTTGTAGTCTGTCTGCGTAGGTCTAGAGGAGGGCTGTTCTCCATAGCCATCAATCAGAAGCCTTAGCACAGCCATTCTTTGTGATTGTCTATGCCTGTCCTGCTGGCTGAGATTGTTTTTGGGAATGTCAGCCTCACTGACTTGCATGTGTGTGTCCTATGGACACACATTTGTCCCACCACATTTCCTGCAGTGGGTTTTGTCACCTTGTCTTGTAATGGCTACAATGGTGACACCAGTATTTGTTACAGATTTCATGTTGCCAATATAGGTGTCTACTGTCTGCTGGCATCCCATTCAACCACCCGATTCCCTTGCATGCTCACATCCATACCATACATGCAAGTAACAGAACATACTACTCCATTCAGCAATTGATAGGGAGATTGACTTACCATGTGGCTGTGCCAGTATGGAGGATGGTGCTGGAGGGCTGATTATGTCAGATGCACATAGTACACTCCCTATACATGGCTAAGCACAGATAGTGTCATGTTTGGCATCCCTTTTACTGTATGTGCGAGTCAGAGAGAGGAGTCATTCTCTGGGTTCCTACCGTGTCAGTGTATGTGCTATGAGTAGCATCTTTGCCAAGGCCTGGGCATACTAGGCATGGCTCCTTCTGCCAACTGGGGCAGGCTCAGGTTGTTCCTCCTCCGTGTTACTCTATGCCTGTACAGGTCTTGGCAATGGTGGGCGGCTGTGTGGTCCTGCTTCATACTGTTCCTGCTGCAGTGGTTTCTGCAGGATCATATTGTGTAGCATGGCACATACGATGACAATCTGGGTACATTTAGCTGGTGAGTACTGCAAGGCTCCACTGGATATGCCCAGGCAATGAAAGCATGACTTGAGCATCCCAAACACATGCTCTATTATGATTCTGGTCTGTGCGTGTGCCTCATTATGGAGTTCTTGTTTGGGTGCGTGTGCATTTCTGATGGGTGTCATCAGCTACGGCCCCAGTGCGTAACCAACATCCCCCACTAGGTGGCCATATGGGATGTCCCCATTGGTAAATCTCTGGTACAGCTGCATCATATGCCAGAAGTGGGAGTCGTGATAGCTTCCAGTTCTGCCAGCACACACATTCATTATAATGCCCTGGGCATCGCACATGACCCAACTAATGTGCTGCTAACCTGTATGTAGAATTCCAAAGGAATTGATGGAGGGGAAGCCCTTGCCGTTTATGTAGTCTCTACCCTGCTCACCGCATGGTGCTTTGATGTGTATGTGCATGCAGTCTATAGCACCCACTACCTCAGGGTATTCTGCTATTTGGTGGAAGAGACGCATATTGCTGGTCAATGCCTCATGGGTGTTGAGGAAATATATGTATTCACCGGCATGTCTTGACATGGCATCCAGGAACTGGTGGAGTACCCTGGATGCTGATGCCTGTAAGATCCCCATGATATCCCCAGTTGGCCTTTGGAAGGTACCTGTGGCTAGTATTCTTAGGCCTACACATACCTTGGTATCCACTGGGATGGGTTCCCCTCTCTAGGTTCTGTGTGTGAGGTGTGGCCAGCACAGCTCAACAGTTTGCTGTAGGAGGTCCCTGTACACCCAATAGTACTCCACTATCTCCAGCTCATGTAGCCCCTGGTAGGTTACCCTGGGTCTGTACACTCTTCTCCTTCTCCTCACTGTGAGCTGGTCATCAGCATTCTCATCCTCACCACCTTCAGCCTCTTCCACATGTTGATTTATGAGAACAAATGCAAACCCCTTTCATTTTGTTGCTTTTGTTAGGTCAAATTTCCCCATTTGTGTACACCAGTGGAGTAGAGTTTGTGGGAAAAAACAGAGGGAAATGTGTTTGCATAGTTTATAGTAGTGTGCTGGGCTGGGCTGGGCTACTGCTGCTGTAATTGGCTGATTCTGATACATTTTACCTGCCAGCTATGCAAGTTCTACTTGATTACCTTCCTACTGCTGTTTTCCCTTACCATTGCCTTCCTGTTTAAGCCCAGAGGTGCGCTGCACAAACACAGTGCTCAGATGTGCATGGAGCTGCTATTTCCTGGTTTACTTTTTTTTTGTTTAAAACCCGATGCGCGGTGTGCAAACCCATTTGGGCAATGTAAAGTGTGCTTGGCAGCTTCAGACACACCCCCTACAGGCCTCCAATAAGCTTACAGTATGCCTGGCACACCCCTCTATGATGGTAGCTATCTCTTAGGCTTGCACCATGGTCTTCCTGCACCTACACGGTTGGGTGCAAGCCAGCCATGAGGGGAAATCTGTGATTCAGTATCATTCCCCTAATTTGCATAGGATTGCCTGCTAATGCCTAGTTACAAGTCCTGCACTGAGCCTTCCCCCTTAGCAACTACTATTCACTTGCCTTGTCGTCTTCTGCCTGCCATTGACTTTAATGGCAAAATTGTGATTTTGCAGAGAAAGCATTTTTCAGGGTTTTTCTTTTAATTACTGGCCAATCCTGTTTGCGTGTTTTTTGCAACTGTTTTCCATGCCAATGGCCATATATTTGGCCATTGGCATGCTTTAAACATTATATACACCCTTTACTTGGAGCTGACATGGCTCCGTTTTGTAGTTTCCAGAAATGTACTCAGTTACTAACCGAGTACATTTCTACAAGTTACACTAGTCCTGCACAGATGGCTGCCAGCTTCCTGGATCACTAATTCACCTCATTTACAAGGTTTTCACCTGAAAGTGGGGTAATTAGAATACAGGAGCTGAGTCCATAAAGGAATAGTGCAGGAGTGCTCATGAACATCCTGGGAGCTTGTTCCTGGATCTCTCGGTGGCCATATTACCTCCAACAGCTCCTGCACTATTCCTGCACGCCATGCAGAGCATGCTGAATCCTGGGGTATGTGTCACTTTTTATGAATATGTAGAGTTTTAAAAACTTTAAAAGATGGAGTGATAAAATGTATTGTGTATACTGTTATATTAAGAGGAGATGTCAATGTTCAGCTATCAAAATAAAAGATAAATGGCAACAAGTCCAAGATCTTAGACTTTCTTTCCCCTTTTCAACTGAAAGAATTTGAGATTGTCAAACATATAGCCAATTCAGGTTAAACATATATGGATTTAACACAGAAACACATGTGCCAATCTACATTCAATTTTTTTTGCTTCAAAATCTAGGTAATCTTTTTTGAAAAGATAAGATTATATTTTTAAGATTTATATTGTATCATTCTTTCATATTGCTTACACTGGATACTTTTTGACCGTATGTCTGTATGCATTCCTAAGTTCAAATACATTGTTTCAAAGTAATTAGAGAACATACTATGGAAAAGTGGAAGAATATTGGTTTAATAATGAACATGATTTACAATTTTTTCCTGTGTTATGCACTTCCTTTAAGGGCTATGTTTTTGGGACGTTGTAACAAATCCCAAATAGATTAATGATGATGAAAAAAAAAGGATATAAACAATTACTAGACCAGTTTGTGTTTGCACAGAATTTTGTAGAATCTAATTATAAAACATATATCAAGGTAAGCCAAAATTCAACACAGAAAGTTATACATTAACAGTTTACTTTAAAAATTAAGCTTTTCAAGGCCAGAAATACCATTTTTTGAAACAAACTAGGGATTTGTTTCACAAAATAGTTAGTACAGACAGTCATTATATATTTGTGACATATGAAATTGTTACAGCATTTATCACAAACATTAATTTAACACATATGTCTTTATGGTTATTTTATATAAAGCGTATACTTATTCTTTGTTTCAATAAATTTAAAAAAGTGTGGAAAAATATATAGTGATGGGGTGGGCACTTCTCTTTATCTGATAAGTCTATACTATTTATGACCCCATATTAAAATTTATTTATGCAAAATTTGAAAAAAAATTATCCAGTATACAGAGTTTTCTCAGAATTATGGCTAATATGACTTGTGACAATTGTATATGGTCTATAATCCACTCTTAATCATTAACACTTGGTTCAGCTGTTTTTAAAGAATTCATTTGATCTCTTTTCTTCTATAATTTTTACTTGCTATAGAAGCTAGAAGCATCAATAGCATTTTCAATCACTATGTCATAAAATGCAATTCATAAATTCACTCAATGTCTGTTCACAGAAAAAACAAAAAAAATTTAAGATGACTATTTTTAACTTAAGTAATCATGTTTTTTCTCAGTGGCTCTGAACAGGGTTGCAAAA
Source organism: Protopterus annectens (assembly GCF_019279795.1). Taxonomy (NCBI): domain Eukaryota; kingdom Metazoa; phylum Chordata; order Ceratodontiformes; family Protopteridae; genus Protopterus; species Protopterus annectens. The sequence goes on along the minus strand of NC_056742.1, from coordinate 211,342,885 downwards.
TTAAAAACTTTTTCTGGAAATTCAGTGGATCTTTGGATGGATTTTGGGGAAAAATTGAAAATAAATGCTGTGTTGGTCTACTAACAAAACACAAAGAAAGTGGGACACAAATGTGACACATCTTGTTTTATTGGGCCAGCACTAGCTTTGCAATTACTTGAGCTTCCAAGACAGTATGAGTTCTTCATCAGGAGTTAAGTTACTGATATTAAATATAGTGCTTAAATACCCAATAGTGCTTAGAAGCAGAAGTACATCATTTATTTTCAATTGGCTAAAAAAATCAATCTTGAAAAATGCTAGTGTGGAAAACACTGAGTGTGTTTGTGTGTGTGTGTGTGTGTGTGTGTGTGTGTGTGTGGCACACACACACACACACACACACACACACACACACACACACACACACACACACACACACACATATACACTGTAGAAAACAGAGTTATAACACACTGTAAAAGTTGAAGTTTGGTATGTTACTTTAGAGTTAGTGTTTATTTAGCAGTGAATATAATACTCAGAGAGGCTGCTCTGACATTTAATGAGGCAATAAATCTTAAAACAAGAGATGTGCCAGGGGATTAGTTAAATCCATAGGTGAAAAGCAAAAAGTTATAATTTGCAACTCATTAATCTGCCTAAATAGCAATGTTTGTGACACAGATGGCTTGGTCAACAGAAAATACAATACACCATCAATGCCCAGTTCATGATGATGGGAAAGGCATGGACTACCAAGATAATAAGATATACTGTTAGAATGTATGATGTTGTATAGAGTTAATACATTGCGTATGCTCTGGTTTAGCTTTTGGAGAAATTCAGAAAGGAGGAGAGAGAGAAGAAATGGTGTTCTGCAAGTCTAAGTTCATAAAGAACAGAAGTATTGGACAAAGTTTTGTTATCCTGCTAAAACTGTCTAAACAATAAGGTCTTACTATCTGTTAAGTGTATGATTACTACTGTCTGACCAGCATCTTCCCTTATGTGAAAGCAGCTACTCTCTTGTCATGAATAAAACACATGAGCTAAAACATAGACACCCAGTAATCTTAACAGTTGCTGTTAATATTCTATAAAAGCCAGCAGTCTGATTCAGAGTAAATTCTTTATAAATAATGCATTACCAGAAAAAAAATGCTTTTCTGTTGTATACCTTATTTAATTCCACTGTTAGTTGCTCAATTTGTACAACTTCAGCCATAACAATTTCACAGAACATTAGTTTCAATGTACAGGGTTTCTTAAACACACTTCTAAAAATGTGGGTTATCTACACAAATACAGGAAATGTCCACAGACAGGTTGTATAAGAGAGAAAGGACAGTTATTCAGAACTAGGATGGATGCCCTTAGATTCACAATTACAAATAAAATGACTGACAAGCCAATGTCAGCACACTTTTCTTAGTTTGATCATTCTGTATCATTTATGACAGTTATAGTTCTTAAAGGACATTTTTTCTAGCTCCATTAGCCAAGAAAAACAGAGGATATGTTAATGTAGGTGTGGCCAATTATTTATTAATATCAAATATCACAAACATACTAAAAGGCTGTTTGTAATTGTTATACATACAACACTGCAACACCAAAACCAAGCCTTAGAACTTAAAATGACACAAATAGAACCACAGGTCTATTTTTGGGAGGTGTGACAAAGTTTCCATAATACCCTTTAATTGTATTTGATTAAACTCATCATACAACAAATACTGCCACTACAACTGCAGGACCATAGCGAGTTGACTTCTTAGGTGATCATATTCTAAGCAAGAGAGAAAAAGGAGGATAAATAAACAAAAAGGAGGCTGAGACATACACAGCCATCCATCAGGATGGAACAGACTGTTCCATTCTTTTCTCAAAATGTATATATCTCTAATCATACTTGCAGTAAAAATTTAAAATTAAGAAAGAACTTATTATACAACACAATAATCTTACAAATTATGACATTATCCTAAATATGTAATTACCCTGTTGCTTACACATATTTCTTTAAGGTATAAAATAATGCAAAAATAAAGATACATTTAAATTGAACAAATCTACTACAAACTCATAAAAATTAATTGTATCCTTATTGAACCAAATAGGGTCTCTGTCATATTAATCTCAATGTTTGACTATGGATATGTTCACCAAAGAAGCAGCTCTTGAGGCTATGTTGTCAAGTAATCTAACTTTCTCAATAGACAAAGTAGTGTGAGCAACTTTACAAATTAATCTAGGTATGATCCACCACCAGATTACTAACATGTAAGTGTAGGTGTGCTTAAAAGTCACTATATCCATGAATATATAGTGTATTAATTGTCTCTTGGTGGTAAAGCCATGGTCAGTCCCACCACATGTAAAATGAGAGTATGACAAAATACTATTTGTTGTATAAAAAAAAATAAAAAAATAAAAAATAAAAAATAAAAAAACAGATCATGAAGCAATTGGCTACATCTCAGACCTGGAACTTCTTTCCAGATCATTTCATATTTTGTGCAGTCTAGTCATAGAGTCCTACCATTTGTTCAAACTCCTGCTCTGGAATAAGCTTGGAAGATGTAAGAGTGCCCAAAGATGATATTTGCCCTTTTTCCTAAAGGAAATACAATTTGATTTCTATAATTGGTGCTTGACTGCCATATATACCTTAAGTGAGAGTCAGAAGACCACTTTCTCAATCTATTAAGTATTTCAATTGATTGCCCCACAGCTGTTACAAGAGAAGCACAACCAATTCTGAATGAGTGGGAGGAGTAGGCATGGGGGAAATGGAAAAGGGAATCTTGTACCAGTCATAACAGACTTCAGTCCATATCAGTTTCTATCCAGTTTATTAGGTATGAACTTGTTTACCTACATGTGTGACCTGAAGCATATCCTTGCTACAACTAAAACTACAACTACAACAAGGGTAGTTAAATGGTGAATACTCTTTGCATTTAACTTTATCAAATCTAAACATGATGCCCCTGTCTCTAGAAGTACTGCATATCAAAATAATTTTCCTTACCTTGTTTTTTTGCTTTGCTTAAAAAGATTAACTAGAAAGACATTAATTAACCTCACAAAACTTTGGGGGAAGCACTAAAAGCAGATATTTTTAAAATATGGTTATTATGAATACCCTGCAAATCTGGTAGCTTATAAGGGATATGATGAATCATGTCTCCAGTATCTTTCTTCGATGAATTTCAAAAATGTTCCACATCTCAAAAAAAAAAAAACAGAGGTTGGGAGGGTGGCCTAATGGTTAAGGTGTTTGCCTTATTAACACAAGGTGCAGGGTTTGAATCTCACAAGGGATAATTGGCTAGGCTTAAAATGGTTCACAAGGGCAGTTAGCCTAATACTAATCTATAAACCTAATCTGAACACAGATGGGTAAACGTATTCCACTGGATTAAGCATTCATCTTCTCTGTTTCTGGATTTGCCATGAAAATACTTGTGGAATACTATACAGACCTCATCGCCTCTTGTTAGACAATACTCGACAACTGTTTCTTCTCCTGTTTTTTGTTTTGTTTGTTTTTTCAGCTTTTCCCGGTTAGGGGTTGCCAGAGTGGAACTCCAGTCTGCTAATGATTGGCAGTAGATTTTTATGGTGCCGAGTTGCCAGCCCGACACCCAACCTTCAGCCCATTTACGCATGTCCTTCGGAGGCCACTCGACCGCTGGGAGGACATGCAGACTCCACACAGAAGGCACTCCAGTCAAGAATCAAACAGGAGAACTCCTGCTGTGAGGCAACTATGCTACCACTGTACCACCATGACTTAACTGTTTCTTCTCCTGTATGTTATGAAAATATACCTTTTTCTTAAGTTTGTTGACTTTATATTCCTGTCTCTGCTTCTCATTTTATTCAAACAGTTTGTAAATTGACAAACAAGAGATACCAGTATGACAAACTTATTCCAAGCTACTCATGTTATACTGCTGAAGCCAGTCTGTAAATTCAAAACCTTCTGGAAAGCAAAGCACCTTAATATATATGATAATGTAGCCTAAATAAAGCATACTTTACTGGCCTGTATTTGAATGAGAACAACTACAGCCAAGTATAGATGGATGCATCTTTATTTTTCTTAATTACTTAGTACTTGTCATTCACTGTCCCTTTCATTTTTTGTAGGCTATAAAACTGATAACTGTTCCTTATTTTGCAGTACAACCTCATTTTGCACATTTCTTGCCCTATTCCTCAAAATATTTGATTTTTTTTATAAATAACTAAGGATTATAGTCAGTCATTAATGACATTCGAGTTTTATAGTATTAGGAAGACTTCCCCATTTACAGTCCTTAAATTAACAGTAGTCCTTTAAAGCTGAGCATTTTTCATATTATAGTTTGAACTTGCTATCAGTCTTAATAATAACAATTCCTATCTCTTTCAGTTTCCCTGCTTTAAAACCCACATTTGCATGGGTTTGCACCAGTATACAACTCCGCACAGCTCCTCGTGGTGTCCTGCAGAGTGATATAGGCAACAGAGAGACCCAAGAGAGAGTTTTCCAGATTTAAATATTTTTTCTCTGTTTTTTGCTCTGACTGCCCTTTCCCACCTAAAAAGCGAATTTCTAACTGATCTGTGCTTTAAAAAGTTTAAATTGCATTTGCCTTCTGCTTTTTACAGTTTTGCACTTGTTTTATATCAATTTAAGTCATTTTTGTATTGTATAACTATTGTAGGCTACACACTAAAGTGCGCTAGCCTGTTTATAGCATTTACAGTGTTTTATGTGTGTTTTTCTGCTGTTTCCTGAAAAAAAATATATATTCTCTTTTCCCGCCTTTGCTGAACTAGATTAGTCCAGATTTCTGGTTTTGCGGAATTCCGGACTGTGGTATAGTTTCCTGTGTTGCCCATATCCTTACTTGGATAGGAGGAAGCTTCTGTGTTCACCAGTGAGAGTGGGGAGCTTTGAGCAGCCTATCTGTCCCTGGAGGAGTGGTCTCAGCCCTGAAACTAGTAGCTTATTGGCCGTTTTGGGTCAATTCCTATCTCTTTCAGTTTCCCTCCTTTAAAACCCACATTTGTATGGTTTTGCGCCAGTATACAACTCCGCACTGCTCCTCGTGGTGTCCTGCAGAGTGATACAGGCAAAAGAGAGACCCAAGAGAGACTTTTCCAGATTTAAGTATTTTTTCTCTGTTTTTTTGCTCGACTGCCTTTTCCGGCCTAAGATGTGAATTTCTAACTGATCTGTGCTTTAAACAGTTTAAATTGCATTTGCCTTCTGCTTTTTACAGTTATTGCACTTGTTTTATATCAATTTAAGTCATTTTTGTATTGTATAACTGTTGTAGGCTACACACTAAAGTGTGTTAGCCTGTTTATAGCATTTACATTGTTTTCTGTGTGTTTTTCTGCTGTTTTCTGGAAAAAAATTCTCTTTTCCCGCCTTTACTGAACTAGATTAGTCCATATTTCAGGTTTTGCTGAATTCCGGACTGTGGTATGGAGGAAGCTTCTCTGTTCACCAGTGAGAGTGGGGAGCTTTGAGCAGTCTATCTGTCCCTGGAGGAGTGGTCTCAGCCCTGAAACTAGTAGCTTATTGGCCATTTTGGGTCAATTCCTATCTCTTTCAGTTTCCCCTGCTTTAACACCCGCATTTGCGTGGATTTGTGCCAGTATATAACTCCACACAGCTCCTTGTGGTGTCCTGCAGAATGATACAGGCAACAGAGAGACCCAAGAGAGATTTTTCCAGATTTAAGTATTTTTTTCTCTGTTTTTTTGCTCCAACTGCCTTTTCCCACCTAAAAAGCGAATTTCTAACTGATCTGTGCTTTAAAAAGTTTAAATTGCATTTGCCTTCTGCTTTTTACAGTTTTTGCACTTGTTTTATATCAATTTAAGTTGTTTTTGTATTGTATAACTGTTGTAGGCTACACACTAAAGTGCGCTAGCCTGTTTATAGCATTTACAGTGTTTTCTGTGTGTTTTTCTGCTGTTTCCTGAAAAAAAAAAAATATATATATATTCTCTTTTCCCGCCTTTGCTGAACTAGATTAGTCCAGATTTCAGGTTTTGCTGAATTCCAGACTGTGATATAGTTTCCTGTGTTGTCCATATCCTTACTTGGATAGGAGGAAGCTTCTCTGTTCACCAGTGAGAGTGGGGAGCTTTGAGCAGCCTATCTGTCCCTGGAGGAGTGGTCTCAGCCCTGAAACTAGTAGCTTATTGGCCGTTTTGTGTAAACTCCTATCTCTTTCAGTTTCCCTGCTTTAAAACCCGCATTTGCACAATTTTGCATGATTTTGCGCATAGCGCAGCATTGGGCAGCACCGCTTAAACGGGTTTAAACTATTCCCGGCTCCACAAAGTCTACTCTTCACTTTTCCCTTAGAACTGTTCTAAATCTCAAAGTAAGCACTCTGTTTTCATTCTAAAGCCCTGCACTTGCTCATATAAGTAATCTTATAAGTAAGCACTAATAAACTAAAGCACTACACCCTCTTGTACTCCCTTTAAGTACCTGGCTCCCTATTGGTCCTTTTTGATCAGTCAAAAAGTAGTTCCTTATACTATTCTGGCATGTCCAAAAGTCAGTTTCGGGTTTACTCTCCAGTCCAGCTGGTGAATCTGGGAATCTTGAGGCAATGTTACAACTGCCTTATGTACACAGACCACCCTCTCCTCCTCCCAACAAGCTCAAATATATGTGAGAGATGCAACTATATAGCCAAACTGGAGGTTGAGCTCTCTCAACCAGGTACTGACGCAATCAGTCAGGAGGAGAAGGTAACCACACACACCACAAATCCAGTCTCACATAGACCTATCGCAACAGCAAACCAAACACATAAACACACAAAAACATACTCGGAGGCTCTAAATAAAAATCTGCCCAAGCAGCACAGACCTCCAAAGCAGACATCCAAGCAACTGCTACCCCACAACAATACCCACGTATCACATAGTTCACAAAGTCAGTGTGTCACACAGTCACAGCCCTTAAGGCTAAACAACACATCTAATACACTTGTAATAGGTGACTCTATTGTCAGACACACTGACATCCCACTCATTAGGCTGATCAAGGAGAAGGTCACTGTAAGCTGCCTGTTGGGTGCCAGGATCCGCCACATAACACAAGCAATCAGGTCACTCCAAAGCAAGTACAAAATGACTCCGTCATTGTCCATGCTGGTGTGAATGACCTGAGACGTACCTCCCTGGACTACATGAAAAGAGACATAGAGGAGCTCTCTGATTATGTAGTTCAGGCCGATATGACCCTGACCTTGAGTAGCATCTTACCGTCACCAAGAATGATGCCACAGTATAAAGACAAAATGATCAATTTTAACAATTGGCTAAAGTATTGGTGTCATTCAAAGGGGATCCGGTGTCTGTCAGCCTGGGATGACATGCTCGACAAGCCATGATGCTTCGCTAGGGACGGCTTGCATCTGTCACCCCTGGGCTTTCGAATACTGGCTAAGGCTCTTGCCACCCCCATAGTGCCTTTTTTAGGCAAGGCTCAAAAGACAAACCCACCTCCATAGACAACACAAGGAAAAAGAAACTAAGGGTAATGCTGCTCAACGCCAGAAGTCTAAACCTCAAGATGCATGCACTCGAGGCTCTCCTCAGTATGGAGAACATCGATATCTGTGCAGTAACACAAACCTGGTTCAAGGCTCCCGAGAGCACCCCAGCACTACCAGGTTATAGCTCATACCATGCTTTTTGGCCCCAAAACTCAGACCGAACCACAAAAGGAGGGGGAGTATCCACATTCATCAAAGATACCCACACCTCCAGGTAAGTGGCACTGCACGAAGCATCGGAGACCATCCATGTGCAACTAACAGTGGGCAAAACTGCCTTTCAGTTTGTAGCCTGCTACAGACCACCCTCCCAAACTCAGGAACCCCCACTCAGCTTTCCTGAGTACACTGGAGAATATGAAGGTCTCTCCAAACACCATTATATTGGGTGACTTCAATTACCCAAACATAGACTGGGAGAACTACTCAAGCCCCAACACCCTCGCCCAATGGTTCCTAGAATTTATAAACTCAAATGCTATGGAACAACTGGTCACCACTCCCACAAGAGGGGAAAACATACTGGACATGATCATCACCAACATGGGGACTCTATGTTCCATACCAGAGGTATACCCCTCATTGGTAAGATCTGACCATAAATTAATCTCACTGGACATCCATATCCCATCCCCACCCCCAGCCAAGGAAACCACGGTGAAGAACTTCTCAAAAGCAAACTTCACACTTCTCAAAACCGAGGTGGAAAATACGGCCCAAACCGCACAATCCTTTACAAACGCATTCTATGGACACCTACAGGAATGCATGGATTGTGCTATCCCAAACAAAACCAAGACTCACTCCTCCGAAGGCAGGAGACCTGTCTGGTGGACCCCAGCCATAAATAAACTATACAACAGAAGGGGGAAGCTACTACATGATAGAGCAAAATCCCAAAAAGGGAAGGCAGCTATGATCAGTATTAGCAAGAAACTACGATCCCTCATAAAATCATCTAAGGCCAGCTTCGAAAGAAAAATTGCACAAGACGCTAAAGATAATCACAAGGCCTTCTTTAGTTATGTTACTAACCTGGGTGGCAACTCCCAGATATGCTCTGAGTTAGTGCAAAATGACAAAAAATACACTGAACCCACAGACATTGCCAACATCCTGGCAGACAGGTTCAGTGCAAACTTCTCCCCCCCTTCCCCCCAAAAGAGCAAATATCTATCCCAACAGAGTGTAGCCTCCCTGACATTACAGATGCACAGGTGAGAGCTGCCCTCTCCAAAGTAAAAAACACAGCATCAATGGGACTGGACGGTGTCCAGGGCTGCGTCTTACTCAAGCTCCAAGAAGAACTGAACCCTCACATAAAGTCTCTGTTCAATCTCAGCCTTACTACAGGATATGTACCCAAGGAATGGCATACAGCAACAGTGGTCCCACTCCACAAAGGTGCCACAACGGACCCCGGAAACTATCACCCTATAAGCCTGACTAGTCTGGTCTGCAAAGCTATAGAGCGTATCATCATGGAACTCATAAACAAAGACATTGGGAACCTCCAAACACTGGATCCTACCCAATTCGGCTTTGTTAAGGGCAGATCTTGCCGCTTGAACCTGGTCGACTTCTTTGAAACAGTCACCAAGGCCATAGATGAAGGGAAGGTAGTCCACACAGCCTACCTGGACCTCGCAAAAGCCTTCGACACAATACCCCACTCGGGCATCATAAATAAGCTCACCAGCTTAAATATCAACCCCTATGTCACAAGATGGGTTGCAAACTGGCTCAGGGATAGAACCCACATGGTCAGAATTGCAGGTGCCATGTCAGACTCTAAACTAGTTACAAGTGGCATCCCACAAGGCTCAGTCCTGGGACCTTTCTTGTTCGGTATATATTTCTCTGAGGTACAGGCTAACATGGGAGGACTATGGCTAACCAAGTTCGCAGATGACTGCAAACTGGTTGCCATAATTGACTCGCCGACTGACACAAGCATCCTACAAAAGGGTCTCACAGAGATGGATAACTGGTGCCAGAGCCATGGCCTAAAGCTAAATGCCAAAAAGTGCATAGTCATCCCCTTTGGGGAAAACAAAGTGCCCACAAATTACCACATAGGTGGTAATCCATTAGGTACAGAAGAAGTAATTAGGGATTTGGGGACCCAAGTAGATAGCAACCTCTCCTTTGACAATCACGTTGCCAAAGTGGTTAGAAAGACCTTCTATATAGCCCACCTTATCACGAAAGGGTTCACATCTAGATCAAGAGAGGTCATTGTGCCCCTCTACTCATCACTCATCAGGCCCATAATTGAATACAATGCCCCATTTGGGATGTACCTTACCTGACAACTGCAGCAACTGGAAAGACCCCAAAAGTACCTCACCAAGAGGATCAAGGGACTCAAACAGATGCCCTACGCAGTTAGGCTAAAGAAACTCCAGCTCTACTCAGTTGCTTACCGCCTACTCAGAGGCGATCTGTGCCTGACGTATAAAGCCATGTCCAACCCAGAATTAATGGACATGCTCCACCTCAGGAAATCCAAATCCCTTAGAGATACACCCTCCAGGGACTTAATCAATCTCAGCACAGAAATAAATAGGACATGCTGGAGGGACAGATTCATATCCCAGAGGCTCCCCTCACCCCGGAACAAAATCCTAATCCATGTTAGGCAGAGCCCCTCAATGACCCTCTTCAAGAGAAAACTTGACGAGTGGATGGGAGATTGTAGGTTTACCCCTGGGATCTCTTCTGTGTCTCTACTAGACAGAGGCACAGTAAACTAACCTTAAAAGGGCTGTCTTCTGTGACCTACTATACAGAGGCACAGTCAACTAATCTAAAAGGGTGGCGAAAGCCAAACACATTCTGGCTAGGCTTATAAATGCCGTAGGGCAGATAGCCTAGTATCAACCTATGAACAAAATAAAACAAAATGAAACATTTACAGTTTAGAAGATTATATCATGATAATGTGGATTATAAGGGAGGATTTCCTCATTTCATTATTAAATCTGCAGTCATAAAGCAAACAAGTCTAATAAAGATTTCACAGATGGTTTGCACACAGGGCCATCCAGTTATTGCAATATTACCACATAATATTCAGAATGATTAATTACTATGGAAAATCAACTCTTTTCCTTCAACATTAAAGTCACTTTGAACACTCCCCACACACATAACACACACCTCTTTCAATGCAATGTTCTGTATCTCACCCTCTGCTACTCTCTTTCTGAAATGGTGCAGTTTACAAATATTATCCTAGAAATTAGGAAATCTATAGACTAAAGTTAAAACAGTTAGCATACATGTATAGTTATTCCAAATGATATATGTTCTATAATTAGACATTCAAACTCCAGGGAAAGTGAAACACTATCTTGTAAATGCAGCTATGTTACAAAAAGCATTAAAAAAATCCATCTAGCTGCCTCTGTTATGGAAGAGTGATGTCATGATCCTAACCCTTAAAACTCGGGTTCAGTTAGCAACTCAGGTGCTAGATGAGCCAGTTTTGAGGAAAATAAGAATGAGTAGTCAACACCTTCTCATGTCTTTCTTTTGGCAGTTATGGTGGAGATTGTTGAAACTTAATGCTTATGTGAATCAATTAGGAACTGTGACTTGGAATTTTTTCCGCCAGTTTGGCAGAATGCAACTCTTGCTGTTTTGGTTTTCTGAATCGACCATTAATGGTCTGGTGACTGATAGTCTAGCATTGACACAATTAAACTAACTATATCCAGTAAAAGAAAAGGAGGAAGTCTTAAAGGAGCCAGAAGTATGTTACAATCTATTCCTGTAGTCATCAACATGGTGCTTGTGTGGTTGCATTGTGGGGTGTATAATAAAATAATACATTATCAGATATGGATTTGGTATTGTGTGATTTGTATGGGACTATAAAGTTGTACTAGGAAAATGAACTATCATATGAGAAGTTGTAGGCATGTAGATTTATTGTGTTTCTGCTGTTCATTTAGAATGTAGTATAAAGGAGCTGTAGTCTGAGTAAACAGTATTGTCACAATGTAGCTGGTAAGGAAGTTGTCATGGCAGAAGTGATCTATATGATGCATGTTAGTGCAGCTTTTCATGACTGTGGGTGCCACGGCAGGTATACAGCTGTCTGCTCCTTTTTTGGGCTTAGTTAATAGGATTCACTAACCTTTTTTCTGTGAGATCCCGTGGTTCTGATCTATGCTGCACTGATGAATAATTATAAACAATATCATTATTGCTTTCCTTAACAGACAGACAGAACAGTAACATGGTGTGCACTCTAGTCTGTGAAGTCTATATGAGCAGCAGCTTTTCAGTCTCTGTAACTTTGTTTTAATGACACAAATCCTCTTATGCCAGAAAGGATCTCAGGAAAATTGAATTGTATCTATTTTTATTGCTATTGAGAAGGGAACTGAAATAAATATCTGTCTTTTAGATTACCTGGAGCTGTGCTGAACAAATGCCAAATATCTCAGCTTATCCATTAAGTGCCAAACCTTCTTGTGCCTTTCAGAATTAAAGTCGGCACACACACCAAATCTGATAAAGGTGGTTTATTATATAATAGCAGCACACGGTGGAGGTAGGTGAAGTAAATAAACAAAACCTGAACAGGTCTTACTCTCTCTATTAACAGTGCTGATAAACTGAAACAGACTGGATTATACTGTTCATAGTAACTCTGAATGCAGTTTTGTTCATTTTCTTTGTAATGGTAGAATTCAGGCAAACTGATATGGTTTCTGTAGTTTCTGAACTGCTGGACATTTGACCTAATTTCTGTTCTCAAGTCTCCTGAGTGACTGTACCAACAGAATCAGAACATGGTCAAATGAGGCCCTAGGCAGGGTAATGGATTCAGACTCACCTCTTGTGTCCCCGCCCAGCCCAGCTTTCCCACTCAGCAGTCATTACAGTGTATCATTACTTACCTCACTACCCCCCAGTTACCATAAAATACTGTTCAAACCAGTGTACATACTATTTTATTCTTTACATCTACAATGATTACAAATATTCAGATTTAATTTAAAACTCTTATTTCAATTTTTTAGCCCAAACATTGATAGCTATTTGCTATAAAAATAAATAAATAAATAAAATAAAAACAATCTCTCAATGAAAACAAACTTGGCATGAGCAACAGTAAACTTGCCTGACTATGAAACTCTCATTTATTGAAACCAATATTCATAGAAAATGTATTTAGCCAGTAAATGATTAAGTCCACCTTCGGGTTGCTTTCAAAACATGGGTTCCCTACACTCTTTTAGAAGCATACATAAATGCAGGCATTCTTTGATTCACTTTCCCAATTGTATTAAATTACATTCTTTGTTTAATACAACACCATCTGTTAGTGTGTTTTAAATTTGTAGTTTTGAACATTTTTCCAGTAAGCACTGAAACAAAACATATGAATCAATAATAAATGAGGTTTGGAACAGACCAATTTGCCCAGGGTCATCTTCAAGGGGGGGGGGGCTTAGATAAATAGAGTAGCAGGAATTGGGAGGTTAGGGGGAGAATAGGGTTAAATAGGAATGGATGAGGTTTGGGAGGAAGTGAGGTAGGGTTAGGGTGGGGCTTAAAGGATGTTAGGCAAGTGTAACTGGAGTAGGTGTCACATTTTTGGTGTGAACTTGCTACAGCAAGTTCTGCACCCCTGATGACCTGTAGGTGTTGGTGTGGTCAGGTAGGCCTTAGACTAGTGGTCTATGGAAGAGGTGGGTAATGTTCATTAACTGGGTTTTGGTTGGCAGTAGTTGTATCATGTTAAAGTTTTAGTAGCAGTGGTATTTTTTTTTTTTGCCAAAGTGTTTGTTGTGATTGTAGTTGGGATGGATTGGCAGGGAAGGGCAGTTCTGGTGTATAGTTTTAAGCCATGGGCTGTACCATGGTAGTTTAGGTAAGGTAATGTTTTGAGTCCTACAGGGGAGTCATGCTACTGCACATCCATAAATTTACTGACTTGCAGGCAAAAGTGTGGGTTGTTGAGTTAATTTGTTGTACTAGGTCTGTCAGAGCTACAGTTTGTTTACATTTCCAGCACCAGTTCAGGAGTGTGAGTCCCATGTTGACTTTTCTTGGTTGCTATTCACCATTGTGGCAGTTGCTGGTGGGGCCCTGACTGTTGGCTTGGGCGGGTGTGGTGTTCTCAGGGATTGGGATAGGTTTCTGTTTTTTTCTGCTGTGCTGGTCACTTGGTGTGCTTTGCAGGTGTTTCGCATGGCTGCGGGTGCACTCTTGATGGTGGGGGTGGTGCGCATGTGCTGTCCATTTGGGGTTTAATGGGGAGGAAAAAAAAGTTTGGTGCAGCTGTTTCTATTCATGTACATGGGTGAATCATGGAGGACAGGGATTGTGGCTTGGTGTGTTGATGTGTGGATGGCCGTCCTCGGGCAGGGGGTGGGATTGTATTGGCAGGTTGGGCTTGATGTGGTGAGGGTGGTTGCTTGTGCAGTTCATTGATTTGTTTGTGGCTCTGGTGTGGTTGCCGTGGAGTGGGTGGCTTTGATTCCCTGTGGTGTGAGTGAATGCTGTCATGATTCTATTTAGGGTCAGGGTTGGACGTCTTCCCTTGGTGGGTTCCTTTCTGTTATTCAGGGTACAAATTGTGTTTTGTTTTTCTTCCTTTCCTTTTCATGGGCTTTGTGGTGCAGGTGAGTGGTCATGCATGTTGTGTGCTTGACTTGCTGTCGAGGGAAAGGGGACAGGCGATTAACTTGGTAGAGCCCTGGCTACAGCTTGGCAATCATTTAATCGGTTTCTGTGTGCCTGTGTGTTGGTGGTGAGGGGTTTGCCTCTGTGGTGGTGAGAGTGGACGTTGGAGTGGGAGATGCCAGAGTTGGTGGCAGTGCACGCCTTGAACACAGAAGAAGGATTGCTGGACCTGGAGTGACCCACGAGTGTGGTTGGTCTGTTGTGGGCTTAGTAGTGATGCTGTTGTTTTGCTGAAGGGATCTTGAGCTGTTGTCGCTGTTGCATGTGACCGCAGCTCATGGAGCCCCTGTTTTGCAGCAGATCTGCTGGACTTGGTGCGGTGATTTCTGGTGGGCTGGGAGGGCTGCAGCGGTGGGGTGCTGACTCTGGGATTGCTTTTGTAGTGATGGGGTCAGTGGTAATTTAGTGGGCTTTGAGGTACTGGTGAGGAACAGCTGCTTCCACACATGCGCAGTGGTTAGGGTAGCTTGCATGTTATATATGTTAGTGTAAGATCTTTAGTCTGACGAATATTTTGTATGTTGTGGGACATGCTGATTATGGGCATTTCTTTGGATGCCTTGTTTATGTTGTAACTTTGTCCTGTGGTGGCATCTCTGTAGGTGGGCACTGGCATTTTGTGAAATATTTTTGCAGTGGTGGCTGTGTGGAGGTTTTTTTTTTTTGTCAGTCAGAGAAAGGAGAGATCTGTAAATAGGTTTTCATGTGCTTTGGGCTCCTGAAGTGTAGGGTGATCTGCCGGTTGCAGGCTCCCATTTTAATTATTTCAGATGAGTCAGGGAAATTATGCAAGTACACTTATGATTCCTAGTGGTGGCTTGTAGTACACACAGATAGAACCACACTAGCCAGGGCGGGGCAGTGGTGCAGCAGTTGTCACTCCTCAGCTAGAGGTTCTCCGGTTCGATTAGAGGCTGGGTGCCTTTTGTGTGGACTCTTTCATATCCAAATGAAGAATATCAGGGACAAAGCATAGGGGTGAAGGTGACAAAGTTGCACTGTCTTGGGAATGGGGGGGCTGGGGGCCAGTGTAGTGGTGGTGCAGTTGATGAACAGGGCAGGCCCCTGGCAGTACTTGGGTTGTCATTAAGGTGCTGTGAAGTTACAGTTTCTTTCTTTTGCAGGTGGAGAAGTGCACATCGGTCATCAGTTGGTGACTGGAAGCAAGTCGATACATGAGATGGAGGCTGGTGCAGTTACTGTTCAGTGAGATCACAGATGGGAGAGTGCAGAGTGAGCAACAGTCAGTGGCCTGAACGAAGCTGCTTGAAAGGTACGATATTCTGTTGGGATGGATGCTTTGGGTGCTGCAGTGTGCACAATGAAGTTGCAGGTAGCCCTGTTTATTTGGTGCTCATTAAGGCATGTCAGAGTTGGTATCTTGGGGTAGTGTGGGGGCAAGTGAGGAGGCATGTTGGGGGCATAGTAAAGCAGTGTTGAGGATTGTTTAAAGGGAGTATTGCTTTTCCTTGGTGTTTGCTTGGGTTGGATTCATTACTGGTTTGCTGTGTTGCAGGACGTACCGATCGTGCTGCTCAGCTATTCAGATTGCAGAGGTGCAGAATCAAGTGGGCGTGATTGGTGACTGGAGGGAAGGAGAGTTGGAGGTGTTGGAGCCAGTTCAATGGATGCCATTGCTGCTTGGGTGGTGCACAGGAAGGCCAGAGATGGGCATGTGCTGAGTGATAAGTGGTCGCTCAGCACCCTGATTAAATGCCTTTGAAAGGTAATGGATGTTTTATGTGGATTTTGTTGGTTGGACTTAATGGGATTGTGGATTTTGATGCTGCAGTGGTGCATAGGGGGTTATGTAATGAAGTATGTTTGAGTCAAGGTAAGGCAGGACTAGGGGTGTGATGGTGCATGTACCAGTGGCTGTTGTCAGTGATGGAATGGTGCATAAATGTGCTTGATTGGGGGACTGTAATGTAAACAGTCACTGTACTGCAGGAAATGGTTAAGGTAGTTGATGTTGAGGGGCTGGACATTCCGTTTGTTGGAGTTGTGTGCAAAGGAATCACAGGGAATTTTATTTTATTCACAGTTTAGGAAGATATGGTGAACTTGGTGCAGTTTGGGTAGTGTATTGACAAGTAAAGGAGTATGTTGGGGGCTGGGTAAAGCAGGATTGCGGATCTGTTATGGGGTGTCTGGGGTTTTCTACAGGTGGGGTGGATGCACAGTAATTACAGGCATAGGAAGCCACTAGGTTACTGGTGCTAGGGCCCTTGAAAGTCAGTTTATCTATATTCATTTTATTTATGGTTATTATGCATTTGTATTTGGAGGTAAGGTATTCTGCTGGGGGAGGCTGGGTTGATGTCTGGTAGATGGCATGTTAACAGGTGTTTGTTTTGTACTCATTAGGGCATTTCAAGGTTGGTGCAGCTGGATAGTATAAGGCCAAGGGAGGATAAGGTATGTTGAGGGCAATTTATAGCAGGGTTTGATATTTGCTTAGGGGTAGTTTAGTTCTTACTGGTGTGGGGAGTGGCACCAATTTCAGGAGCGGGGGTAGTTACTAGGTTAATGGCTCTAAGGTTTTGATGAACTAGACAGCTTCAGGTAAGTAAGATTCCTTAATCCAGAGTGCATTGCATGTTGCTCTTATTTAAGAGGGACATGGGTGATTGTTGCCCATGTCCAAAAGGAATATAAGTAGAGCTGGGGGGAGGAATTTACACTTCAGGTTTGGTTGATAGGATATAATAACATGACTATGGATGTTTTTTTCTTTGCCTTAATTATGGTTAACAATGTTGTTGGGAACTACTTGGTTGGGAAAAAAGTGTTATATTTATAGAATAGGCCTTTTAATGCAATCATTTCTTTATTTTGTATGGATATTATTTGAATCATGAATCTGTGAGGTGCGGAGGAAATATTGCTGGTAGTTTTGTTAACACAGATTAAATTTCATTGGTGTTTTGTATGCGGTAGTAAATTCATTTTAAGCAGTTGATGAAGGAGATATGCCAGTGGTGGGGAATACTGTCATTAAGAAGTTGTGATTATGTGTGAATGAAGTATTTACAGTTTTTCATTTACAGATCCCTTGGAGGTTGCAAATGGAGATGGGCTGACTGGGCATTACTTGGCAGATTGAAGGAAGGTGGCTTTGACAGGCAAGAGAGGGGGTCGAGGTTGATGTTGGCTGATGGAGTGGTGTGAAAAGAGGTCATGGTCTTCCAGCAAAGCAGCCACATATGGAATTTTTATATTTTCTTCCCAATAGTTACAACATAATGGCCTGTTTTGTTTGTTTTGGGTGGGGAGCATCAGGAGTGAATTTACACTGTTTTATTGGTAGCTGGGGTTTTTTCTTGGATTGGCTCTGGTAGAGTTGTAACCTTCAGGGGTAGGGGATTAGTGGGTTGCATTGAATAAGTGGGTTCAGGTGTTGTGCTGGATGGGGTGTCCTTGCATGGGAAGTGTGGCTTTGATTTACCGTATGTGAAGGAGAGAAGGGTATGGTTTATTTGCTACATTCTGGGCGAAGTTGGCATGCCACTAATCTGTTTCAACCAGGTGGTATATTACATTTTCAAGTTTAGTATATAGCTGGTGGCATTCAAGGGAACTGATAGAGTTAAGAGGGGTCATATTGCTAAATGTTTAGGTGCCTTACTGTTGATAATGGGTAGTTGGTGTTAGCAACGCGGCTGTTAAATGGTATTTGAAAGTTTTCAGGTTATTTCTACATGTCATTGGGCAAGTAAACGGGGGTTGCTATGTGAAGGGTGGTATGCAATTGCTTTTATTTAGTTTCAGTGGTTGGGGGCTTGAGTTTTCCTGGTCCAGTGGCAGGCCATGCCCTGGTAATCATTAGGTAATTGCCAGGGGCTGGTAATGTCCTGGTAATTATTGTATACCAAATGATGTTTGGCCTTATCCCCTAAAGGTTGCTTAATGATGGAAGTTTGGTGGAGAGGGGGAACAGCCTGATCAGGCTGGTAGGCGGAGAAGAGGGGCAGGCTTGCCCACTTCTGTTCCCCCTCTGGTGTTGGATGCTCAATTCAATAAGTTGGGAAAGGAAAGTGAGTGGTTATGCTGCTTGATAAGTACATAAGCAAGTGGAGGAAGCTGCTTATTTGGTTGATGGTATAATGCATTAAATGGTAATGGAAGTGAGCGGGTAAGCTGCTTCATAAGTAAGTGAGTGGAGGTATGGATGCTGCTTACTGATCAGGATGAGCAGGTTTATGCTGTCCTGTCCTATGATGTTACATGGATGTCATTTACCTGTATCATGTTTGGTTGAAATGAATGAATATTGGTTAACATTTATGTTTATGGAAATTTAATAAAGGTCATCAAATGTCATTCAGTGTGATGTGTTTCTTGAAGTGGACCGGGTCAATAAGGCTACCCTTTTCAGAACACTTCAACCATAAAAGGCCACTCAAACTGCTGTTATTTTTAATCAACCAATACTGGACAATATGTTCAATCACTGTAGATGTACAAGCCATCTGAATAATTCCACATTAAATAGATCTGTAACTAATGAACAGACTGCTGCTGGCAAACAACTGTGCATTTCAGTGCACCATCTACAAATTCAATGGCTGCTACCCTTAAGAATAAATTGCTTATGCTACCTTAAAGAAAAAAAAAGAAAAATATACAAAGCAGAACTGAGGAGGGCTACGAGCCACAAATCTGTGCTGAGTTACCAGACAGCTAGAGGCCTCTCAGCTTCCTAAAAACACACGCCTGTTTTCTTGATTATTTTTACTATTCGTTGCTTATTCTTACTATTGATTGCTCTTTGTATTGTCTGCTGCCTACTTTTTTAATGCATTTTATTACTATAAATGCATCTGCACTGTTGTACTGCAATTGTCTGCCTTGCTAGGCCTATTAAAATGCTTTTTTTTACTGTTTTTACTGTTTACAAAGCTGCTTTTGCTATTTTCACTGTTTAATTATTTACTGGAAATTTTCTCTGGTTGTAAAGTGTCTGTTTGTTCGGATTGTTCCTCCAAGGATTGTGTTATATAACTCATTTGTTTGCAGTTAAAAGCATTCTTAAGCATCTCCTTGCTCTTTTTTGCTGTTTAAAACAGTTATTTAGTATCTCACTGCTGTTTTTCTGCTGTGGTAAACATTTCTTTAGTGTTTTCAGCCTAAAGTAGTGTATCTAGTAGCTGTAGCACAGTCCAAAAACAGGTTTGCTACATTTAGGCCTGTTTGTAGAGACTGCTTGTTCTGAGCACATTTTCCAGGCCATCTTGGATTGGGAAGGGCCCTTCAACACTCTGGTGAGAGGATTGTGCTGATTGGTACCTGGCTGGTAAAGGTTGGCTGGTCTAGGGATTGGAGCAAGCACCTGATTGGTTCTTTTGAGCTTTTTTATAATTTTTTTTTTAGGTTTTAACCTTCTAGTATTTAAGCCAGAACTTTAAGTGGGTCTCTGCTTGTTTGTGCATCTCGCAGCACCACACACTGCCACACAATTGTGCGCCATAGCTGGACAGATAATTTTGACAGCTTTTCCCTTAGATACGGCTGTTTCCTATTAGTGTACTCCTCATCTTTAGCACATTTTCAGGCAAAGAGGCATTTCAAGTGAACCTGTGTAAGCACTCCGTTGTAATAATAGCATCAAGAGTTTTCCTGTGGCCCTGTGTTACTGACTATTATAGTACAAGCCTAGCCTCTGAGGTATTAACATACCTCACCCTCTAGTTATTCCTATGTCTGACCCCTTTTCCTGCCATATTCCTGTTTCAGACCATATAAATTTACCTAGCACTATGGATGGACAAGTTCCCACAATGTTTCCATTTACCTAGGTCGATGTGGGCATCCTGATGCAGTGTAGCAATTGTCTCATACATAGACAACCCTCTACTAATGGCCCATGCAAAGTCAACATGTGAGAGATGTAACTGTAGTAAAAGCCTTGATTCCATGCTCTCTCACATGCCAGTCAGGACATCTGACACTGAGCAGATTGTCAGCATGCACACCTCACCACCTACCCCACCCGAACCCACAGCACACATACCTACATATGCAGAGGTCCTTGCCAGAAACTTACCTAAACACTAGAGATCTCCCAAACACAAGCACGCTACACATAATACTTCCTCTGCAGAACACAATATACACAATAGCTCATGCACCAGTGCCTCACCTGTCAAGCCCATAAAGCTAAACACTAAACCTAACATACCACTCATAGATGACTCCATAAGACGCATATATGTTTCTCTCACCAGGGTGGATAAGGAAAAGGTTACGGTCAGATGTCTGTCAGTTGCCAGGATCTGCCTTATCACACATGTACCCAAGTCTCTCAACAACTGGTACTGTTATGACTTTGTCATATCCCATGCTGGTGTGAACAACTTGAGATTTACCTCTCTGGACAATATGAAGAGAGGCATGACTGAGCTCTCCAACTATGTGTCTCTAGCAGGAATGTCCCTGGCCTTAAGCAGCATTTTACCTTCACCTAGAATGATGCCTCAATACAAGCAGAAAATGACTAACTTCAACAATTGGCTTAGTTTTTTCTTTCATTCTAAGGGGATCTAGTATCTGTCAGCCTAGGATGACATGGTCGATAGACCTCGATGCTTTGCCAGAGATGGTTATCTGTCACCCCTGGGATTTTGCATACTGGCTAAGGCTCATACCACCCCAATAGTGCATTTTTAGGCAGTGTCACAAGGAAAAAACTCTAAACATAAAAATACTGACCCAAACATCCTCAAGGTCATGCTGCTAAATGCTAGAAGTCTTAACGTGAAACTGCACTCCCTGGAAGCAGTCCTCTCCATGGTGGATGCAGACATTTGACCTGGTTCAAGCATCTGGAGACCACCCCAGCCATACTGGGTTACACCTCCTTCCACACATTTAGACCACAAACTGTAGGCAAGAAAATTAAAGGAGGAGGTGTATCAATAATCATCAAACATACATACACCTCCAGATTGGCTAAACAGTCGGACGCCCTTGAGATACTTCAGGTGAAATTAACTGTTGGTAGGCACCTGTTCAAGTCATTGCCAGCTACAGAACCCCCTCCATGAATCAGGACACCCACTCTGCTTATTTGGATCAACTTGAGTCTATTAGGATACATCCAAACACCATGGTTTTTGGGTGACTAACTACCCTAGCATTGACTGGGTGAATTTCTCAAGCTCAAACTCACCTGCCCAAAAGTTCCTCAACTTTGCCAACTCAAATGCCCTGGGCCAACTGACTGACACCCCTCACTGGAGGCACCAACATCCTGGATCTGGTGCTTACAAATATGGGAGACCACTGTAGCACCCGCCACTGTGAGTTCATCCCTGGTGAGATCTGACCACAGACCAATCTCATTTAAAGTAAATATCACACATCTGACCCCCCACCCCACCCAGCAACAACTAAACTAAAAAACTTCTCCAAAGCAGATTATAAACTTTTATGGGATGGTATAAATAGTTTCATTGCACCCCCCCAGACAGAAACAGTAACTATGCCGAGCTCTACACTAATACCCTATACAAGCACTTGTATTTATTTATTTAACATTTGTTTACCGGGAAAGTCCGACTGGACACAGGTCCTTTTTCATTGGAGGCCCTGGGAGAAAAGCTCCATCAGTTAACATTAAATTTTAATGCACCAATTACAATACTCAATAAAGTAAACAAAATGGAGTATACATAAGAAAATACAAATTTGTTGCATCATGACAACAAAACATAGGCTTTGAACATAGCTAGTACTTTTTGCAAAATATGACTTATGTCAAGATATAAGGTATACTGTGATATATCACAGTATTCACAAGAAGTTAGTACAGGAATGATGCAATGAGTCAGCAGTACCTGTTAGGACCAAAACATGCTCTTCAAGGAAGAGCAAACCTGCATGGCGGACAATTACCATTAATAGGCTTGGACAATTACCATTAATAGGCTTTACAATAAAAGTAAGAAACTGCTGTCTATGAGTAAGAAGGAGCAGGCTGTAAACTGGAGACACTCTTTCCTCTGCTTAAATAAGCAAATAAGACTTCTTGTGCAGTCTGTGAAGTCCTCCAAAGCAAAATGAATCCAGGTTAGCTTCCTCAACAAAGGTAAACCATAAGGCATTCTTGAGTTACATCCGTAACCTAAAATTAAGGCCCAGATTTGTGCCAAACTGGTAGCTAATGGCAGCAGATATACTGAGCCGGTGGACATAGCTAACCTGTTAGTTGACAGGTTTGGTGAAAACTTCACTCCCCTTTCACTGCCGCATGTACCTTATAACATCTCTACTATCTGTCCCCTATCTGTAAACAGCAAGTGATAAACACCTTCTCTAAGGCCAAAACAACAGCATCAATGGGACCTGATAACATCCCAGACTCCATCCTACATGGGAGCAACAAGAATTAGCATCACCATTGGGTACTTTTTTCATAGTCTAATCAATGACTTTGTCCCAGCTGAAAGGAAAACAGCCACTATTATCCACATACACAAAGGTGGTGTTTCTACTGACCCCAGGAACTACAGACCTATTAACCTGACCATAAAAACAGTAAAAGGTTGTTTTTCCAAGTTTAATATAATTCAAAGAAGAACATTCATAAAACTTGAGCGCCTTGGCTGTATAGCCTTCAAGGGTTATAAACTTACAAATGTAAGCCAAAAAAAAAAAAAATATATATATATATATATATATATATATATATATATATATATATCAGATGCCTCCAGTTACATTCAATGTTATGACCCATGAATTAAAGTGCCATACTTTAAAATAAGAATAGACTCTATATAGCAGCTTATTTTTAAGTACTGTATCTTACGATATTTTAAGTATATTTGTTCCAGAATGGTAGCTTGCAAATCAGAAGGATCACCTCCATGACATAATTTAAAATACAGATAAACTGGACTGTCACAATTAAGTTTTTTAATAGCTCTTACATGTTCCTGCAATCTAAGTTTTTAACGTAGCAGGAGTCCTACAGGAGTAATTATTCGGTACCTGAAAATTACTGTGCACTAGCATATCTTTTAGATTTCTGCATCTTTTTATAAGATATACAAGGAAAAGGACATAAAATAGTAGAAAAATCACAATGCTGTAAAAAAAAAAAAAAATTCCAATAATATCTATGGTATCCATCCATAACATCCAGAAGTCAAATGGCACATGGGTTACTCACTCTAAGGACTTGGACCTGGTATGTGAGATCCATAGAACCTGCTGGAGAGACAGATTTGTCCCTCAGAGGTTACCACACCTTTGGAATAGACTCCCACTTCACGTTAAACAGAGCACCTCATTGGCCCTCTTCAAACACAATCTGGACGATCGGATGGGTAGCAGTAAATTCACCCTGGAGATTCTATTTGTGTCCCTGTTGGACAGAGCGATAGGTGCTGATCATGATAACAAAGCTAAATTTGATTAGGCTTGCAAGGGCCCTCCACCCATTAGCCTAGTAACTTCCTATGATCCTGTGAAATTGTGTGCTGGTGACATGCAACAGGGAATGGCTGGCAAACTGACAACAGGTTCATAGTTACTAGGCATTTCATCTAAACCCCACCTTACCCCTTCCTTTATGCCACACCATAGTGTCAGCAATCAGTCCACTTGGTGTTGGAAGAGAGTCTACAACCTTTTGTACCAAAGTAAATTATGCTACCTGCTCCATCAATGGCACTGAACAACAAACTATAAAACTCTATGACTGACATTGACAAGACTGCAATCCTCAGTGATTTACAAAAGCAAAAAAAAAAAACAAACAAAAATAATAATAATTAGAATAAAGGAGACCTGGCACTTGGTCTGGAGATTTAAGGCACTTGTTTGCTAATAATAAAGGATCATTGTTTGACTCTGATCAAAGTCAATTAATTACTCATTGCACACACACACACACACACACACACACACACACACACACACACACACACACACACACACACACACACACACACACACACATTGCTGCTCAACTCATTGTTTCAAGGAAAGTCCTAAATCAAATCTCCCATGGTCATTCCTAATACACTGAGGTTTTTCTGCCTTGCTGTTCTTTACAGAAGTCTCCAGTAAGGTCCTAAATCCCTGTTGTGTTATTTACCAAAGATTCCATTTCTTTTATTAGCCCCCCAAAGCAAACATGGACCTAGGCAACTACCTAGGTCACCTAGTGCTAGATCTGGCTCTGTGTACCAAACTCAATTTCTGTACTCAATTTCCTGAATATCAGTAACAAACTGAGCTGCCTTCTGACTGGAATGCATCTCTCATAATACTAAGACCCTGTAAATTCCCTATGACTTCTACACACCTCATTCACCTTTTTCCCCAAGCCTTGTACTATCTAAACAAGTTCCGTTTTTTTTTTTTGTCCCAGATATTCCACACACTCTGTTAGCACATTTCATCCTTATCAGTGCTTTGCCCAAAAAAGTTATTTTACAGGGCTGATTTAAACATTTTTTCCCTATGGAAACTGCACTTACTGAAACAAAATGCAAAATGTAACAATAAAGACATAGGCCTGATTTAATATGGTTGCATTTCTAATTCTTTGCAAATAGAATGCTGCATTTATGTAGGTTTTATTCTGACAAAATTTATGTCAAGCCTATTCTTACAATTATCTTAAATTTAAATCTTGAAAGTCAGTCAGACTTTCTTATAATCTTACTATTTCATTTCAATAAACTTTTTTTTTCTTTTTTGGAATTAAAAAACTGTATATCTTGATGTCCACTGTGAACATGAGAAATTCTGAGAAACTTCTGTGACACCCGTGCCCTGGCCCAGCAATCAAGGAGCCTCAATCCTCACCACTAACACCAGTGAGGGGCATCTCATATAGGAGAAAAGGATAACAAATACACACAGTAAAGTGCAATTTCCCTTAAGAGCACACAGAGATCACAGTCAATCCGGGGCTGGTCGCTCCCTTGCTCTCCAGGTCCCCAATAAGACTCCCCGCTGGCACAGCTATAGGGACCATATCTCAGCCAGCTGGGCAAGCTAAAAATCTCCCGCACCCTCTCTGTCCAACCAGTGCTTTGTGTCTCTGCCCAAGTAGCTGACACACACGCACTTTGAGATAAGAGTTTATACAACCACACAGCCACTTCTGGGGAAGGCTGGCACAGGTTCTCCATCTGTGCCCCTTTTACCCAGACTATACAGTAGAAATCACTGCCACCACCCAGCTAATATTTATCAGCTTCTCAAAGGCCCTTATTAAAGGGTGTCCAATTATTACTGTGCAATATTATTATCCAATTGGTAAGTGCGACTAAACAGTCATGGCTTATTTGGAGTGACTTGGACAGTAAACACTATAAATATGCAATCTACTCTAGAGCTTAAATTATCTCTACACAAAACAGCCACAGTTGAAAGGTTTAAAAATATTTAATAATAAATACTAAAAACACAAGGCAATACTTCTTACTACACAGTGATAGTCAAGAGTTCAGAGATCACAGAGAAATACTTAAAATAATTCAGTAGTACAGTTCTGACATCACAGAAAAAAAGTCTAATCATTCTAGTTTCTTGCTATTTCTAAGAGAAAACAAAAATCTAAAATAAACTTACTTATAGAGCAAGACAGTGCTGGTGAGTTGGATGGTCAAGACAAAAATGCATAATAATCTCTGATTCTCTCTGTTTTTAAAATCACATTCCTGGTTCCCATTACATCATTCTTCACACTTCCCTGGGTTTCCAGGCTAACAGAAGCTACATTTACATTAACATCTTGTGTTATCTTGCAGCTGGTCAGGAAGCAGAATAATAAAAATACATTTGCATGTTTAAATCTAGCAATTTAACTCATGGTTAAAACAACAGAAAGAATGTCTTCATCTAGACAGGCCGGAGCTGACTTCAGATCAAAGGGTCACAACATGTTTTACTTGGTCAGCAGAGAGCACTATTGTTTCATTCTTTTCAGTTCCACATCTAACAGCAGTTTTTTTCCATTTAAGACAACAAGCCTGTGTCTTACATTAATATTTACAAATGATAGAATTATTTATAAAATTCTATCTGGCTAGGCTGGCAGCCTTCACCACTTCCATTTTGGTTAGAGTTCAAAAATGTTGTTAAAGCACTGTGGTCGGACAATTGCAATGTTACAAATTATTTGATATTCTTAAATGCCCCAGTTCCAGATTCCTAGCTATATAGCTTATTGTATTGTTAAACTTCAATAAAAATTAAAACAAAAGAAATTCTGAGAAACTGTTTAAATAATTATGGAATTTTTTCCAATCTATATAAAACAGTCAATAAATGTTCAATAAAATATCACTTCTGTAGGCTGAATCCAGTACAAGCATCTGTTCCCATATAGCCATTATAACAATGGCATAACTTTGTGATGTCAAAACACCAATAACCACTCCTGTCTTTTGCCTCTAAATTCATTTATTAAAAATGATAAACATATTTTCTCAATTAGCTTCCAGCAAATGTGGTAAAGTTTTGTATTCTCTTTCATTCTTTTTCTGCACATACAATTTTCCAGTGACATTAATTCCTCCTTATGTGTGATTTCTGGATATAATGAGTTCACATCCATTGTTTCTAATTTGGAGCTTTCAGGAACTTGAAAATATTTTACATTTTTTAAGAAAGTAAAAATAATATTTTATGAGCATTTCTAACATTTGTACCAAATGCTTTAAACCCACATGACAATCTGCTCAATTTTTTAACTTGCCACACTAACAACTGATCTAAACCTAATCTTGACAGATTTAGTATGCAACTTAGTTATAACAAAAAACTTGTTTTTCTTAGATGTTTTACAAATAACAAGTCATACAAGTCACAAAAATGTACCTATTTACAAATAAATCCATAGTTAGTGTATTATCTTTCTTGAATGCTGTTGTCTTTTCACATTTATATACCTTATCATATGATGAAGTATCATTTGAAAACTGGTCATACATGTAAAATAGTGCGCATTGCCTCTCAAAACTTGGCCAAGGCTTTTGACGGTATCCCCCTAGCATAAAAGCTTAGTAAACTAGGACTAAGCCCATATGACAGCCTCTGTATCACCAGCTTGCTTACAGGTAGAATACAGCAGATCTAAATAGGGGAATTTACCTTCATTAAAAAAGTCACCAGTGGAGTCCCCCAGGGCTCTGTACTAGGACAGGTCCCATTGGCATCTATTTCTTGCAAATTATATCCAATGCTAAAAGGCTGTGTCAGACAAAGGTCACAGATGACTGCAACATTCTTGCATTTGTCATATTTACAAAAGACTTCAACATCCTGTAAGAAGACTTGTCAAAAACAAATAACAGGTGCCAAAATCATGGTTTAACACTAAATTCCAGAAAAAAAACATTATCCTATTCTTTGAAAAGTCATCTACCCCAGGGAACTACCACATTAATAATATACTCCCAAGAGTTGTCCCAATTGTTTGGGATTTTGGAACCTATGTAGAGAGCATCCTATCTTTTCTACAGCATGTCCCCATTATAGTGGGAAAATCCTTCTATATTGTGGAGCTCATTAACAAGAGGTTGATTTTAGGTTCAAGAATGTTATTTCCCCCATTTACTCAGCCTTCATAAGGCCAATCAATAATTCTAATGCCCCATTTGGCACGTATTTGTCCAGATGCAACACCTGGAACTGGAGATACCTTACAAAAAGGATACTAGGCTTAGAGAATTTGCCCTACAATGGGCTGGCTCAAATCCCTGTCACTTAGTTTGTCTCTTACAGGCTTCTAAAAGATGATCTGAGTCTAGCATGCAAGGCATCTTTAGACCCATTGATAATAGACCTACTGCACATTAACAAGTCAAACTGCATCAGAAATGCTTGGCACAAGGATCTAAACCTTTTGTACAATATCAACAGAATCATTTGGAGACACCATTGCTCTAGAACAGGCTCCCCATTCACATAAAACAAAATTAATTGTGGTCAACATTCAAAGGAAGCTTATCTATGGATGATAAATAGTAACTGTATCCTAGGGCTTCCCCTGTACTCTATTAATGGACAAATGCAGCTCCTAATGTTTTTAAACCACACTCTGGGCCTTTCAAAATATCTCTGCCTTGATGCCAGTTATTATCTCAAGTTAATATAAATATACCCCAGGATTCATGAAGCTTGTGCCAGGCGCAGGCATAGCATCAGCGATCTAACACCAAATATGGCCGCCGAACGATTCAGGTACGAGCTGTTTCCATGTGCACTACCTGTGTACGCCACAGTTGCACAGCTCCCAGTGCATGTATGCTAATTACCCCATGCGCAGCAGTGTAGCATGCAAATGAAGGTATAAAGCGATTTATGAAGTGGTGCAGGCATAGTGTAAGCATGCAGAAATGTAAACTGAAAAAAACGGTTTACATTTTTTCAAACATAAAATCGGAGCCATGACAGCGGACCAAACTCATGTATTATAATGTTAATATATGCCAATGGCTAAATATATAGCCATTGGCATAAAAAATGCACAACACATAAAAAAGAACATTTTATGTCATGGTCACACTAATGCAAAGTAAAATCACAGTGCATCGGTGAGCAAACGGGATCACAATGAAAATATATTTATATGTAATAAAACTGCAATGTCACACATTTCATGAATTCCCCATAATAGTCAATGGCACTCATATTAAACCACAACCATGGTGCAAGGGTTGCTAAGGGTCTGTGACAGTGTTCTGTGCGGTAACTAGGAATTAGTAGTCAATGCCATGCAAATGAGACAAGTAATACTGAATCACAAAATCCCCGCCAGCGTAAGGCTGTACCTCACAGCATAGCGGTACAACACCGAGGTGTGGCCTGGAGATAAAGATGACATCAAGAGAGGGGTGCGCCACCTTAGCTGTAAGCACATTGGAGCATTGCTAATCTGGTTTGCCTGTTGCTAAGCAAAGCTGCAGGATAGGGGTGTGGAAGTAGCCATAGCTTTGCTTAGCTGAGAGCACACAAGGTAACTGAAAGTGCATGTGAACGTGGATGAAAATGCGCCTGAAACCTGGCAAATGGCTGTGCACGGCATGCACCACAGCTGAAACAGGAAGGATATGGGAAGACAATAAGGAAATGCTGCAGCATTGTAATTGGAGTACAAATGAGTAATTAACACCTAGGAACCCGTAGTGGGCCATTGACAACAGCTAACAAGGCTGCTAGCAGCTACCTGCAGAGCAGGAAAGGGAAGGTGCTGTACTGCAAAGAAAAGAGAACATTCACAGCAGAACAAAGCAATCTTGCAGTAGATCAGCTACATAACACATTTCGCTACACAATCCTGAGTTGGGAAAGTACAAAACAAGAAAGCTGGCAGCTGGATGCATGCCTTACAATGGGAGGGGAATCGGGTTGAAAAGTGAAGAAAAGGGCAATAGATGAATCACGGCAGCCAAGCATAATTCAACACCAAAGGCCCCACAATAGCAGTATCCACTGTAAAACCCATAATTAAGATACCCTGCAGCTGGAATTGCACATACACACCCAATTACACCAGCAGCAGCCATAGCACAATAGTATAAACTGTGAAAGCAACTCACACACACTTGTGTATTCCCAGACACTCTGCACCATTGGTGTATACAGATGGGGAGCTTTTAATATGTACATGTTAGGGGCTGCCATAGCTTTGATTAACCAACATGTGTTGGAGACTGACAGTGGTGTGGAGGATGATGCTGACAACCATCTCAGGCACCGGAGGAGGAGAAGAGTGTTCAGACCCAGGGTAACCTGCCAGGGGCTACATGATCTGGAGATAGTAGAGCATTACAGGGTGGACAGGGACACCATACAGCAACTTGTTGAGCTGTGCCGGCCACGCCTCAGAGCCAGAAATAACAGAGGTGAACCCATTCCAGTGGAGATGAAGGTATGTGTAAGCTTGAGAATACTAGCCACAGGTACCTTTCAAAGGCCAACTGGGGATATCATGGGGATCTCACAAGCATCAGCATCCAAGGTACTCCACCAGTTCCTGGATGCCATGTTACAACATGCCAATGAGCACATATACTTCCCCGGAATGCAGGAGGTGTTGGCCAGCAATATGCATCTCTTCCACCATGTGGCAGACTACCCGGAGGTACTGGGTGCAATAGACTGCACGCACATATACATCAAGTCACCACCAGGTGAGCAGGGTAGGTGCTACATAAACCACAAGGGATACCCCTCCATCAACTGCCAGGTCATGTGCAATGCCCAGGGAATTATCATGGATGTGTGTGCTGGCAGCCCTGGAAGCTATCACAACTTCCACATCTGGCATGCCTTACAGCTGTATCAGGTATTTGCCTGGGGGGACATTCCATATGACCACCTGGTGGGGGATGCTGGCTATGCTCTGGAATCGTGGATGATGACTCCCATCTGAAATGCACACACACCCATGCAAGAACACCATAATGAAGCACACGCAGAAACCAGAATCATCATAGAGCATGTGTTTGGGATGCTGAAATCACGGTTCTGTTGCTTGGACATATCTGGTGGAGCCTTGCAGTACTCTCCAGGCATGTGTGCCCACATTTTCATAGTATGTGCCATGCTACACAATATGATCCTGCGGAAACAGCTGCAGTAGGGACAGAATGGTGAGGGCCCTCACAGCCCACCACCATTGCCAAGGGCCCCGCAGGCACAAAGAGACTCAGACCATGAACACCCTGTGCCAGCCCAAGTAGGCAGATGGAGGCATGCCCAGTTGCCCATGCCTTGGCAAAGAGGGAACGTATAGCACACACACTGACAGTGTAGGCACCTATGGACTGACACCCTTCTCCACCTGCACCCACAGTAAACATGGATGGCACACACACACACGACCACCTGTAAATTGTCATGTATAGGTGGTCTACTGTGTGCATCCTACATAGGTAGCCCTCAACTATTGTACACACAACTGCCATTGGCACAAGGTAAGACAATATATGAACAGTAAATTAAGTTATCAGCATGTGTCAATAATGTATGTATAGGTTCATAGGTACATAGGTAGGTACATGCCTAACTGCCCGAGGCCATTCATAAGCCTAGCCAAAATGTGTCTGCTGTCACCACCCCATCAATTAACTAACTGTCCCTCTGTGAAGCAGAGCCAATTGCGGGATCCCTGGGGTGTATCGACTGTTCCCCACCCACTCTGCAAGGATTCCCTGGAGTGTTAGTGAGGGGCTCCGTATAATGTAATCAGGGATGTAATTCCAAAACATGGGGAGTACCCGTGACAGGAGTCTGTCACTCCAGCATTTTCCAGTTATGGTTGTGGCAAGGTGTAGCTCATTATGGTGTGTGGCTCACTGTGATATGGATTCCCATAGGTGGAGCATATCCATTAAGCCTGACTTGGACACGGCTTTGTTGGCCAGCAAATATCATCTCTGATTAAACGAGATGCCACTGAATAATGCAAGAGTTTATGCAGTCCGGCAGCATAGGACACATGTCTGAGGGCATTTTCCCTCTTGGCGAGTACATTCGTGGCCCTTCCAGCTGTTGGATGTGTCTTCTGAGGTACATCCAAAATGGGTTATCATACTCGATGATGGGATTGATGAGTGATGAGTAAAGGGGCACAATAACCTCAGTCTGTTTAGATGCAAACCCTTAAGTAATCAGATGGCCTACATAGACAGATGTCCTAACTACTTTGCAGATATGATTGTCAAAGGAGAGATCACTATCTAATGTAGTCCCCACATACCCATTACGTCATCTGAATTATAGTGTCTGCCACTCATGTGTTAATATGTGTGTGTATAGTTTCCCAAAATGGAATGACCATGCAGAATGTGGCCTTTAGCTGGAGGCCATTACTCTGACACCCTGTGTTGGTCTATGTGAGGCCCCTTGAAGGACGTCTGTGACAGCTGGACTGTCAGTTATGGCTCCCAGTCTGCAGTAATCACCAAACACAGCCTGCTGTAGTCCACCTGTGTTATCCCGTAACTCTGAGAAGTATATGGCAAACAGTAGGGGTCCCAGGACTGAGTCCTGTGGGACACCAGTTGTGACTGGTCAAGAGTTGGACCTGGAGGCTGCTGGGCTTACCATGTGGGCTCTGTGTGTAAGCCTGTTGGCAAACCAACCTGTGATGTATGGGTGTATGGCTGGTGAGAGTAGAAATAATACCTGAGTGGGGAATGGTGTCAAAACCCTTGGCGAGGTCCAGGAAGTATGTGTGAACTACCACACCCCACACCTAAAGTCTAGGTGACTGTAAGATGTCAAACAGGTTCAGTAGGCATGATCTGCACTCAATCAAGTTGGCCTGGGTTGGGTCAAGTGTCTAGAGGTTGCCATTGCCTATGTTAATGAGTGCCATGAGGATATGCTCCATAGCCATGCAGATCAGGCTACTCAGGCTTATGGGGTGGTAGTTACCATGGTCAGTTGAGTCACCACCTTGGTGGAGTGGAATAGCTGTTGCCATGCATCAGTCAATGGCCATGTAGCCTGTGTAGAGGCTGATGTTGAATTGCTATATTAGGCGGGTGGGTCACTTTGTCTTGTAGTGTCTGCAGGATGCAGTCTGGGACACCATCTGCCTCCATTGATGCTCTGTCATGCCATTTGAAAGAGCCATTACCACCTGTATGTCTCAGATGTCTGGGATACTGGATGTTTTGGGTATTGTTGTGGGCCCTGTAGGGGGTGAAGTTGCTCCGAATGTATCATCAAGTGTGTTGGTGATATCAGTAGGGTCAGTATATTCAGTGCAATATTGCACCAGCACAGTGCAAATCTGTGTGTTTCTGCTTACATCCTTGACATACACTTCCACAGCTGTTACGATCCCCCTTGACCCGAGAAGGAGAGGCGAAAAATTATTTTCCAACACCACACTTTATTACGTTGACAAAGGTTATCTCAAATGCTACTATACAAGATCCGATACTGTGAGGTTAAGCGCTTTCATCTGATCAGCCAGATTTCATCAGATGATGAAATCTGGCTGATCAGATGAAAGCGCTTAACCTCACAGTATCGGATCTTGTATAGTAGCATTTGAGATAACCTTTGTCAACGTAATAAAGTGTGGTGTTGGAAAATAATTTTTCACCTCTCCTTCTCGGGTCAAGGGGGATCGTAACAGCTGTGGAAGTGTATTTGGTTGCTCACCTTGTGTTTTTGCTGTGTTACTACATCCTTGACATAGCCAAAGAAGCCTTTGTGGTCATATTCTGAATCCATGCCTATTTACCTGTGGATGTCAGCCTTGGATGATTACATGAGAAACATAAGTATCTTGCTAATACTGGTCACAGACGTCTGCATGTCTTGGGATTTGCTGTTGTTCTGGACTACTGTCCTACTTCTGTTGTATAGCCTGTATAATACAGGGGTTCAGCAGACCGGTGTCCTTGTGTAGGAGTAGCGAGTCCTGGTTTACCATTGATGGCATGACCCATACATCTTTATAGGTGCTTACAGAGTGCATTTGTAATTCTGTCTGTATCTTGAGCAGTGTCATCCCTGAGCATGGGGGCTGTGAACCCTCCCACCTCTGTCATTAGTACTGTGAATTTAGCTGTAGGAAAGGTATTCACTGTGTGTTCCTTGGGTGGGGGAGATGTTTGGGAGTGGAAATCATCAGTGAATAGTTCATGGTCAGATCTAAACAGTGACCGGTTTACCTCTGCTGTAGTGCACCTGATGCACATGTCAGTGATTACCACTTCTGGTATGTTTTCACCTCTCATTAGTCCATCTACCAACTGATAAAGGCCATATGAGATGATAAATCCCAGGAAGTGCTGGGCCTCGAAGTGAATACTCGAGCAGGTTATCCAGTTAAGTGTAGGGTAGCTGACATTGTCCAATAACAGGCTGTCTGATAGGACTGTCATGTTTACCACTGTCTCCAGATAATTGCAGTGGTGCTCCTGGGTCATGGAGGGTTATCTGTAGCAGCTCACAGTTTGCATTGCAGTCGTGGCTGATGTTAGCTGCACATGGATGATCACAGAGGTATCATGCTGCCCCACTAACTTGGAGGTGTAGGTATCCCGATGAATATGGATACACCCCCTCCATGTCTGTGCCAGCCCATGTTCAGTGGCTGAAGTGTGTGTTATGGGTTGTAGTCTGGAAGTGCTGGTGTGCTCACAGGAGCCTTATACAGGTCCCAGTCACAGAACAGATGTAGATGTTGTCCATACTGAGGGGTGCTGTGAGTGCATGCATGTTGTGAGTACTACCCCTGGTGTTGAGTAGCCTAACCCTCATTGATTCTGCTATTGTGCAGTTCATGGAGGTGAGATTCACCTCTGAGACCTGCCTAAAAACGGCACCATGGGGGCGCCAATAGCCTTGCCTAGCATTCCAAAGCCTTAGGCTGACACATGCAGGTTGGTATGTCATTGTTGCAGGCATGTTTCCCATCTGTGCTTGTGTCTCATATTTCCTGTAGGTAACCTACTGGTAAGCAATACAAAGCATGAAACCTATACAAGTCCACTAGCTTCCAAGATCGGCTTTTGGAGTGATAATGTTTTAGTACTCTGTATGCTGTTGCTGTACTTAACTGTTGTCTGACTACATGGTGATTTTACACTGTATATTGTGATCAGAAAACTCTGTATAATCACATATAATGTTGGAGATGGCCTGCACTGTAGAGGTACACAGATAGGTAGTAGGCTATCTGCACAAGGGCATTTAGAAGCATAGCTACAGTGTGGTGGCTTTACTTGCACCATTGATGAAGTAACTGAACCTCTGTCAAGCATAGCCAATGAAGTGATTCCAGGCAGAGTTGCTTGAAACTGTTGAAGACTGGGGTGCTGCAGGGTGATAGGGGCACATAGTGATCTCAAAAGGACATGTTAACATGACAACCCAACAGCATTCAATTTCCCCAACAGGTCTTGCAGCTATAAAACTGGAGTAGCTCCCCCACACCCTGACTGTATGTTTCTGGGACACATGATCCCAGGGGTGTATATACTATTGCCCTGTCACACATCAAGGTTTCCCCTGAAGTGTTAGTGAGGGGCTATGCCAAATGTAGCTAGGATGTTAATGTATAGTTTCTCAATTCATGTGTTATGTCAGTATTTCGAGAAGCTCACTGGGTGTGGGTGGCTCCGCCTGTTGTGTAGCCAAGCTTACACATAGGATTCATGGACTTAGGAAATAGGCAGAAGGAATACCTTAACCACAGCTTGCATACATAGGTAGTATTCCACAGAATAATAAACATTTGGAATACACATAAACCCATGTGTGCTGGAGAGTACAGTTAACAATGTAGTGTTATGTAAGCACATAGTGAGATGTTACATCACTGAAATGTATATATCATCAGTAGTTAGCAGAAGTAGCCATATTTGCATGCACAGGTTGTAGGATGCAAAGTTTGTTTAACTGTGTACAACCGCTGGTATAATGTCACCCAAACACCTTTAAACCTGTGTACAACTGCTTAAATTAGCCTTATTCTGTAGTAAAACATGTCTAATACATCGCAAGTGTTGAACCCTGGACCATGCACACCTTAGTCATGGGACCTAACACTAAGTCACCTAATCTGTATACATGGTAAGTGGTCATTAGACTACACCTTATACTACAGGCATTTCACAGTACGGACCACAAATGGGACAGTCACTTTGTGTACATATGTACAGTACATTGTAATGTACTGTAATGTGTGAATCAAAATATACAAGTCTTCATATGTATAACTGTTACAAATTAATACTAAATATATCTATCTATCTATATCTATATATATATATATATATATATATATATATATATATATATATATATATATGGGTCTCCTTCTAATGACCGAAACGCCAACAGTGAAATCACCGACACGAAACGACCGACAACGCAGTTGACCGACACGCTCGAATCCCGACAGACGGAAGACCGACAAGGGGAATGTGTAAGCGCGACCTGGTAAGTATGCGATAGTGAGGGATTTAGGAGTAGGGAGCGGACAGGTAAGTGTGCAATACTCAGGGATGTAGGGTTAGGGTGTGTGATAGGTGAGTGTGCGGTAGTGTCGGAGCTTGGGGTTCGGGGTGTGTAAGTGAGTTAGGGTTAGGGTGCAGGTAGGGAGTGTGCGGTAGTGTCGGAGCTTGGGGTTGAGGTGTGTAAGTGAGTTAGGTTAGGGTGCAGGTAGGAGAGTGCGGTAGTGTCGGAGCTTGGGGTTCGGGGTGTGTAAGTGAGTTAGGGTTAGGGTGCAGGTAGGGAGAGTGTGCGGTAGTGTCGGACCTTAGGGTTAGGGTTTGGGTTAGGGCTAGTGGATATGTGTTGTAGTGTACTGTGTTGTTTACGTGTAGTGTGTCGGTGTTATGGTGTTCGGTGTTTCGCGTTGTCGGGTTTGTGTGTTGTCGGGTTTCTGGCGTCGGTGATTTCACTGTCGGCGAATCGGCGTTTCGGTCATTAGAAGTAGACCCATATATATACATATCACTGATGTGTGCACATAGATAGAAATATGTATATGTGTGTATATATATATATATATATATATATATATATATATATATATATATATATATATATATATACAGTAACATCTATAGCTCTATATATATATATATATATATATATATATATATATATATATGTGTATATATATATATATATATACACATTTATGAACACACTTTGTGACACAGAAGCATTCCAAATGGATAGAAGTGTACACAAAACACATGCAGCTCTAGTATTATAACTATTACTATAAACCTAATTCCCCATAGAAGCAATGGTTGCTGTATATGTGGAGATTGGTGTGGGGGAGGACCGCTGGCTAATAGAATATGCATCATGGAGGGCCTGTGTCGGATGTTCATTACATGAACTGGAGGGGTACATGTGGAGTATGGGCACAATGTAAAAAGGACACAAAACAAGAACCATTCTCATCCATAATACACCCTGTCAGGTCACATTGCAAACTGAATTCAACAAACATATGAACATTAACAGGTATCATACATATGTATACCAACTGACTTACACATTTGTTTGCAGTAGTAAGGAAAGGCTGTAGTACACTGTACATACTGAACACCATAAAAGCTGTACATATCTCAGATGCCTCAGTGGTAAAGCCAGTGACTGTGGTGTTCATGGTCCCGGTTTCAAGACCTGCAAGGGCTGTTACATCATTTTGAGGTCCCAAATAAGGGATGTTGGATGCAGGTTATTAAAGCACTTTTAAGCAGACGTTAGCGGGTTATTTTGCAGGTAAGTGTCGGTAAGCGGAGCTTAAACATGAATACATGGATAAGCGCCACACAGGTTTAACCTTTGCTGAACATCACGCTGATCACAGGCAAAGCCACCCACAAGAGCTGACATGTGCGTTAATCACCCTTGCACTACCAGTGCCTGCACGGAGAGGTAAAATGACCACTGCCAGGATTAAAACACGCAACCATGCATCAATCTTCACAATAACCTACCACTAAGCTACCTGAGATGTACCAACGGCAGTTGTGTATTCTGACAGGTTAAAACACAAAAGGAAGGATTGTGTGGAAATAGGACAAACCGCCATGTACCCAATGAAAGGTGCATGCTCTATAGATATATATATATATATATATATATATATATATATATATATATATATATATATATATACATATATATATATATATATATATATATATATATATATATATATATATATATATAGGTTAACAACATCTACACAACCATGGAGGTACATATAAATGGGATACCTACCAAATACCGAATGCTTGACATACTGACGCGTGTAATCACGAGGCTTAAAGACCGAAAGACCACAGTACCGAAACACCAGAAGCACGAGTTTTAAAATCCCGATGTTAAGGGACATTTAGTTATTGCTTCTGGTGTTGTGGTTCAGGTAGGTTACTGTGTGTAAGTGTGTTTCTGAGGGCTGCATTGTGTGTAAGTGTGTATTCTGAGTGTGATGTGTGTTCCTGGGGGCCTGTAATGTGTGAGTGTGGGTTTGCTTTGTGCGTCTGTTTGTGCGATCTCGGAGGTAGTATATTAAAGTAGGGGGGGTGAGGGGGGTGCAGCCACCCACATGGGGGGGTGTAGGGGGGCTTGCCCACCTGCTCATATGTAGTGTAGGATGGTTTGTTTGGATGTGGTGGGTAGCAGTGTGTCTGTGTGTGTGTTCCGTGTTTTTGTTACTTTTGCGAGTTTGACTGTTGCGAATTTGAGTGTTTTATAATGTGGGGTTTGGGAGTCTGGGCCCGGTACTGTGGGCGTCGGAATTGTGTGCATTCGGGATTCTGTAGGTATCCCGTATACAGCGGTTGAAGTGTTCATATATGAGTATAACATGGACCATAGCAATCACACATTCCGCCACGACCAAACTTTATAAACAAAGGATATGGAGAGTATATGCCTATACAGTATTACAAATATGTGCTATGGACATGAGCCAAAGATAGGGTTACCACCTGCCCCACTTTGCGAGGGACAGTCCCTCTTTGGTCAGTTGTGTCCTGACCAAAAATATTAAAAATGGCAAATGTCCTGAGATTGTAGGACATAATTATGTCCCATATGTAATATAATAGTTGCATAAAATAGTTATTTCTGTATCTAAAATACCTACACATGTTACAAGAAACAGGATAAGCAACTAAACTGCTACAAGAATAAGCTTTTATTTAGGCAAAAAAGTAAAGTTCTATCCTTTGTACTGACCATGGGTTTGTGTCGGCCTGTAAAATATGATGTGTGTCCCGGAAATGTCCCACTATGGCCATTTGAAAAAGTGGCAACCCTAGCCAAAGAGGGTCAGTCACCAACACAACTCCAATGACTGCAAATACCCATGACAGAAATACACAGACAGCTTTCATGTAGCAACACTTTATTACATTCTGATGTATTGCCAAAAGGATTCAAGGACTAATATCACCTGCATGCTATACAGGAACCAATTAACAGTGCCTTAATGAATCAGCCTGCAATTAACATAGTATTCGTCCACTAAAGGATGGGTGTTCAACCAGGGAAGGAACCCTCACACACATATCGAATATGTATAAAAGGAGTTCCTACACACCTGCATCTGCTATGTACACCCACCAACATCTCCCCCACACCCAAACCAATTACAATACAAACTGTAATAACTTCACAAATCATTCACTCACTGTACGACATCTGCAGAAGTCTTAACATACCTTGTCAGAGACACATTAACATGGCCCTATGTGAAATAGTTGCTATTATACAATGGAACAGCTGCTGATGTTACAGGGTTTGTTTGCACTAATCCCGTTTCAGAGGGTTGTGTGTACACCAGGAAGTATTACCAATTACTGATTAACAGCACAGTATGATACACATGTACACCAAACCAAAGATATCTGGTGAGCACACTGTAAACCACCTAACATTTTATACATAGCCATACAGCCTTGAGCTGCTCAAACATCCTTGCCAGACTGAAACATTTGCAGAAGTATCAGGTATAAACAAACCCTGCATAAGTAGCAATGTTCTGAAATATAACAGCTGTACTCACATGTAGAACAACATCTTCTATCCATTACACACAATAAACGGGAGTCATGAAGCTAATATATCTCTGTGTGTCTCCATATAGCTGTTGCAATACATCACAAACAACACATCCAGGCCGTCTTCCTTGAAAGTAAGGCAAAGGGACAATGCCCAAGTGGAGTACTCAATTATACACCACTGTTGGCATGGTATTGGCTAATGGAGTAGCTGCACAGCTGATGTGCATGTAATTAATTACTTTGGAACACCAATTGGTGGTCAGGATAGCACGTTACCGATATTTAACTATAAAAAGATGGCTTGTCACACATTCAAACCATCTGTATATACCAGCAGAACATTACAAAGAAGATTGAAACACAAACTGAAAAAGATTGAAATAACAGTCAACGACACCTCGGGTTACTAATAAGGTATGTAGAACACTCAGTATGTCTGTGTATGTAGTACCTGTTCTGTAATTATTAAAGTGTACGCAATGCATATAGTGCAAACAGTTATCTTGTAGTGATGTATTGTTGAGCATAGTAACACTTGTAGTATTTGTGTGTGTACTGCTGTAGGTCACAAGGCAACCACCTCATACACCACAAAGGATGCTATATAAGGGCTGTGAACCCATCAATTCCCCTCCAGCCACTGTCAGTGGCAGGGTTGGTCCAACAAGTACGTGCTATAATAGGGGATAGTATATGTTGATATATTGTAACAGTAGGCATATGTATGGGTGTATTACAGAGAATAACATGTCGAAGGTGGGCCTACTGTGCAATTATGATTTGCATTGTGGGATATTGTGCC
The DNA here is from genome assembly GCF_019279795.1 of Protopterus annectens. Classification (NCBI taxonomy): domain Eukaryota; kingdom Metazoa; phylum Chordata; order Ceratodontiformes; family Protopteridae; genus Protopterus; species Protopterus annectens. Next base: position 211,302,275 of record NC_056742.1, on the reverse strand, counting down.
AATAACTGTGTAATGTACAGTATTGTAGGCAGATATGTATTACAGCTTACATAGCATTACTGTTATGTTAGGCAAACATTAGTTATGTCTATTGGCATTTACAATACACAATAACAGGATACATATGACTTGTAGTCACCCGACAGTTTATCAGCATGACAGCAAAGTAAAATGGAAGAGCTAGTAAACTATCCATGCACATAAGACATGTAATAAGTTCATAGGTAGGTACTAGGCTGTCTGCCTAAGGGTATTTATAAGCCTAGCTAGAGTGTGTTGGCTTCCGCCACCCCTTTAGGTTAGTTCCCTGTGCCTCTGAACAGCAGAGCCATTAGTTCCCTGTGCCTCTGTCCAGCAGAGCCACTGCAGTGATCCCCGGGGTACATGTCTGTCTCCCATCCACCTGTCAAGGTTTCTCTTGAAGAGTGCTAGTGAGGGACCCTGCCTGATGTACATTGGAATCATGTTCCAAAGCATGGGGAGTCTCCCGGTCAGGAATCAGATGTACATTGGAATCATGTTCCAAAGCATGGGGAGTCTCCCGGTCAGGAATCAATCCCTCCAGCACATCCTAGTTATCGTTGTGGTTAGGTTTATATCCCTAGAGCATGTGGCTCTCAGGGGCTTTTGTTTAGGTGGAGCATATCCAGCAATACTGGGTTGGACATGGGCCTTGTATGTCAAGCAGAGATTACCTCTGAGTATGCGGTATGCAACCGAGTACAGCTGGAGTTTCTTTAGTTGGGCTGCATAGGTCATCTGTTTGAGGTCAGTAATCCTCTTGGTGTGGTACTGTTGAGGTCTTTCAAGCTGTTGCAGTTGTCTTGTAAGGTACATCCCAAATGAGGTGTTGTATCATTTAATGGGTCTAATAAGTCATGAGTAGATAGGCACAATGGCCTCCTTTGTTCTGGATGCGAACCCATTTGAGATTAGGGGGGCCATGTAGAAGGATATTCTAACCACCTTGGCATTATGGTTATCAAAGGAGAGATTGCTATCTACTTGGGTTCCAAGATCCCTTATTACCTTTTCTGTATGTAGGGGACTACCACCTATGTGGTAGTCCATGGGTAATTAGTTTTATCCAAAGGGGATTACTATGCACTTTTTGGCATTCAGCTTGAGGCCATGATATTGACACCAGGTATCCGTCTCACTGAGACCCTTCTGGAGGGTGTCTGTATCAGCTGGGGAACCAATTATGGTCCCTAGTTTGCAGTCATCTGCAAACCTTTTCAGCCAAAGTCCTCCTGTGCTTGCCTGTACCTCAGAGAAGTATATACCGAACATGAGGGATCCTAGGACTGAGTCCTGGGGGACGCCACTTGTAACTGGTTTACAGTTGGACCTAGGGTATGCAACTCTCACTGTGTGGGTTCTGTCCATGAGCCACTTTGCAAACCATCTTATGACATAGGGGTTAATGTTCAGGTGGATGGGTATGTCAATAATACCAGAAAGGGGAATGGTGTTGAAAGCCTTTGAGAGATCAAGGTAGGCTGTGTGGACCTCCTTACCCTCATCTAATGCCTTGTTAACTGTCTCAAAGACATCCAGCAGGTTTAGGAGGCATGGTCTGCCCTTAACAAAGCTAAACTGGGTGGGGTCAAAGGTTTGGAGGTACCCAATGTCTCTGTGAATAAGATCCATGATGATGTGCTCCATAGCCTTGCAGACCAGGCTAGTCAGGCTTATAGGGCAATAGATCCCATGGTCTATTGTGGCGCCACCTTTGTGGAGTGGGATAACTGTTGCTGTGTGCCATTCAGGGGGCACAAAGCCTGATGTGAGGTTATTATTGAACATGGTGCTTAAGTGGGGAGCCAGTTCATTCTGAAGTTCATGTAAAATGCAGCCTGGGATGTTGTCCGGACCCATGGATGCTATGATGTTGGCTTTAGAGAGTGCAGCTTTTACCTGAGTAGTTGTGATTACAGGGACTCTGCATTCTTCCTGTATAGATATGGGCCCTTTAGGGGGGTCAGAGGGGGGTAAAGGTAGCACTGGACCTATCTGCCAGGTTGTTGGCAATATCAATTGGTTCTGTAATGTTCATGCCTTTGTGCTGTAACTCAGAGCAGATCTGGGTGTTGCCATCAAGTTTTGTGACATAGCTATAGAATGCTTTGTGGTTGTCCTTGAAATTAGTGGCGGTTTTGTTTTCGTAGCTAGCTTTGGAGGATCTTATAAGGGATCCCAGCTTCTTACTGAGGCTGACCAGGGAGCTCCTCCACTCCTAGGATTGTACTCTCTTGTGCAACAGTTTCTTCCTTCTGTTGTACAGTTTGTTTATGGCAGGGGACCACCAGATTGGCTTCCTTTTTTGGAGGATAGCATCTTGGTTCTGTTTGGGATAGCATGATCCATGCACTCGTGTAAGTGCTTATAGAGTGCATTTGTGTAGGATTCAGCAATTGTAACTGTATTGTCCATCTGCATGGGTGTCATGAAGTTCACCACTTCTGTCTTAAGAAGCATGAAGTTGGCTTTGTAGAAATATTTTACTGTGGTTTCCTTAATGGGGGGTGGGTGATGGATGTGGATATCAGGGGTGACTAGCTTATGGTCGGATCGGACCAACGAGGAGTTGACTTCAGGTGTGGAACACTGGTCACTCATGTTGGTAATGCCTAGGTCTAGGATATTGTTGCCCCTGGTGGGGGTGTGGATAAGTTGATCCAGGGCATTGGAGTTTATGAATTCCAGAAAGTGTTGAGCTAATGAGTTGGTACACGAGTAGTTTTCCTAGTTAATGGTAGGGTAGTTGAAGTTGCCCATTAGTAGAGTGTTTGGTTGAACCCTAATAATTTCCAGTACATCAAGAAAAGATGGACATCCACCTTCCTAGTACAAGGATCACCACATGCTGGACAGATCCTTGTCCCATACACTTTACATACTCCTGCCATACTATGCATCCCTGTCCAGCAAAGCTGCACATTGCCCCCATTTCAGACATGGTGTGATGACCGCATGGTAAATGTATCATTAACACTGTGGATCAGTTATGTGGCACTTCTTGATCTGGCCCCAGAAAACTGCCTGTCGGCTACAGCTAGGTAACCTTTCATCCTAGGCTCATACATGGCCCAGGGCATATAGCCTACTAGCTGACTTTGACTGTACATGCTATAGTTGATATCCATCCCTGCAAATACCATCAGGCTAGCCAGTGTCCCATGTACATCACATGTGCAACACAGGTGATACATAGCAGGATATTGAACTGCTGTACAGTGCCGTGTAGATGTATATGGCAAAACACATACATGTAAAACCTTCCATGAGCAAGTCTGCAGGGTCACAGGTCTTGTCCATTAAGGCAGTGTAAGTCTTTATATGTGACATATACACAGCATCAAGGTCGACTGCATTAATGTGGACACATCCAGGCATGTGCTGATAGGTAAGAACACCAGTATAGGCAAACAGCATACCCACATCAAGATAGCATCCACATGGGAGTATGAGCAATGTAATCAGGTGACACACACACACATATATGGTGATAATATCCAATCACCATTGAGTGTCAAATGTGTGTGACACAAACATGTCAGTGGTGTCAGTGTCATGTAGATTTGCAAAGACAACTATTTAATCATAATAAATGTGATACACATGTATGTTCAGCTGTAGCTCTGTACGTCTCTGTGAGTTACTGTGACCTGTCTCCATCATTATGTCTTCCAGGTATGCCATGTGCAAGGCTACCACCTTATACCCGCTTGGAGGATGAGGCCCTCATCCCATACCTACATGATAATCATCATGTCCTGTTTAACCATGTGCCACAGGATGCACAGCAGCGGGATGCAATGTGGCAGGAACTTCGCAGGAGGGTTAATGATGTGGGTGGCCACAACCGCATATACAAGCAGGTGTGCAGACACTGTACAGACCTCATTAGATGGGCGAAACAGCGTGCAAATGTAATCGCCAGGGAACAAGGTGCAACAGGTGGTAGGCCACCAAACCAGCCCCCAGTCACACGTACTGAGGAGCTACTGGCCAACCTGGGGACACCTGCAGAACAACATCCACAAGCCTTAGCTGATATCGTAGAGGTGGGTGTCTCTCAACCACCAAGCCTGGAGTTGCCTGGTAAGTCACTACTGCACATATAACAACTATATTCCATATAGTTACATGTGTCACTGTACAATATGTAATGTAACATCATATGCAAAGCATGTATACACACATGCCTCATACTATAGTATGCTACTCTGTGTATGCACACTTGCATACACGATAGTATAGTCTATTGTACTGGTGTATGTGTTAACATGCACATTGCACCCTGTAGCTATCATACAGGCATGGATAATGATCATACTGCTGTGTCACTCCTATTTAGGTACCTCTGACATTCCGCTGCGACAGCAGCCCATTGCAGGTGAGACTATTATTATTTATGAGGCATGTTAATGCATAGATCTATCTGCCATGTGGCCATTTACCACATGTACACATAATGTATGGTCCTGTCACAATATACAGGTCGGACCTGCAATGCATCACAATGGCTACCCATGTGCAATACTTGCAAACTGTGTGAAACACTGACATGAAACCTCACAAACTGTCACTCCCAGATGTGTTGACAGCTGTGCATACAATGGTGGAGGTGTTGTTCACTGTAGGGACATGTACTACAGATCAGAACTACACATGTGGGGAATACAAACAGTACTACACAATGAGCTGGAGTATGGCCAGCCCACAGAATTCACCGGTGTGGATTATACCCCTGCTATGAATGTCACACAATGTGATGTGCTATCTGACATGTCCATGACATCTAGTGGGCTGGCTGCAACACTGCCTAACTATCCTGCAAAACATATCCCACATACCAAACATACCACCCTTTGTCTGCATAACCCTGTCGTCAGTAGAGCATATGACATCTATGGGTGTATGTCATATGGGACAACACAGACATGTGAAATAGATGCCCATCACAACCATTTGGCCAACACATGTTCACACATGGCCATGGAGGATGGCCAGAGACATGAAGCAACACACACAGTAGACGTGATGTGCTTGTGTGTACACCCTGTCATACATTGGCTCCACATGGTCCAACTATGGCCTTTGTGTAATGGTTATATTGCAGATGTGGAACACTAGACATCCTACAGGCCTGTGCACATCTTGTGTAGGCATGACATCAATTCACCACATAAGATGCGTTGAACATCTTGAGTGTGTCACGACATGACAGCAGTCACCTGTAAGTATCCACATACATACACAGACAACCACATCAGCCCACAAATACAGTACATTCTCCTTGCTGGTGTTGGACATCACTGTCATTCTTGCTCCTCATGTGTGTGTGTGTGTGGTACAAAGATGTCATGTGGGACATGGTGTACCGAAAAGTTTGCCATGTCTGGCCATAGTTGACAGACAGCAGCAATATGGTTGCAGATGTGCAGGGGGTTAATCCTTATCCTCTTCAGTGACCTGTGTCACATATTCCACATCATGGTTTAGTGTGTATACACCTCAGTGATGTGGGTCACATTCTACAGGGTATATATTGTATCTAAACACAGTCATGGCTATGAACTGTGTCTGTAACTCACACTGTATAGCAATAGAGATGCCTCATGATTCCCTGCAATGGCCATGCGCATCAGCTAAATGTGCAGTATATCTGTAGGGCGGACAGACAACACTGCATTGGGACACCATTACGTCACTGTATATTTGATAAGACACCATTGTGTTAAACATGTATGCATGTCATTGCACATGTCAGCGGATCACATGTCACACTACATGTGATTGTCATGGTCATATGCCACACATCAGGCAGGTGTACTGTTAACCTGTGCTGGTCTACATGGTGTAACACAGGCATGTATGCTAACTACTACTATGATTGTGTAATTTTCATGCCTTCTGCTATGGCACATGCATGCTGTTGTGTGCAACCAAGGGATTTATGATAATTACCACTATTATTGTCTGAGCTGCATGCCGTCTGCCGTATCACATGCATGTTGCATGCCGTCTGTCATATCACATGCATGTTGGGTGCCATAGTGTGTGTCTGTGCGTGTGTCTGTGTGTGTGACTGTGTTTGTGCGTCTATTGTAGAGATTGTAATGTACAGTTCTTGTCTGCTCCTCACAGGTGATGTAGGTGCATTCCCCTCCTGTGGTCCATCTGATGTTAGTGTCCCCACAGACTCTAGCAGTGATGATGAACGTATGATTGAAGCACAGGCAGGGTTGTCAGGGGCTGAATCTGTGTCATTGGTTGCCATTCCACCTATATCCCCCTCATCCCCGCACACATTTCTCATGCCAACACATACCCCATCACCAGTGGCCATAGAGGAAGGACAAGTGGCATATGGTAGCTTAGAACAGGAAAATGTGGAGGCTATGGAAGGTGTGCCTGCACACCATTGTGTCAGCCAACTGACTGGTGATGCCCCATACAGGCATGTGGCCAGTGCTGCTCGTAGGAGGACCTCTGGCCAACATGCCCCTGCAAGACAGAGCACAGCAGCTGGTGTCACCAGACGCATGTTTCAGGCTGTAATGGAGGCACAGGTATGTGCTGAATGGCACAACAGAGAAGATCAGAGGCTTCAGAGGGCTTCTGTCTGTTCATTAAACAACAACATCCAGGCAATGGCAAATGCTCAACAGCAGATTGCTGAAGCTTTGGATAGACGATTGGGTGAGATGGTTGGAGTCCTTGACCATGGCATGACAATCCACCAGCGTGAGCTGTCTGTGCTGGAACATCTGGTAGGAGTGAGGCATCGGGCACATGGACGTAGGCCAGCTACATCACCTGTTTCAGGTCTATGTGAACAAGCTACCTCACATGCCTGCTCCCATAGTGGTGGTAGCAGCAGCAGTGCAGCTGGTGCTGTGCTGTCCACACCAGGACACAGCAGGCCATGTGCACATGGCCCTGGATGGTCCCAACAGGGATACAGTTCCAGTGGACATGTGTCATCAGAAAGTACCCAATATGTACCTCTGCCTGGTAGTGCCCTTGCAACCCCTGGCAGGCACAGGTAACAGGGTCGTGGCCGGACACCGTGAACTGTAAAACCTGGCCTGCACAGTCCGCAGCTGTCAATAATACCCCTGTGTAGGCCAGACACATGCCAGAACTGTCTGCATACATACACGCACACATCGGAAACATATGATGGGCACCGCAACACACACATGCATAACATCCATGCACACCTAATTAGATCAAAGGCCCTAACCTTCACACATGATGTCATCCAATGGTGCAGCCTTGGCCTCTGGCAAACATTATCACCCTGTGCATATGATGATGCCTGTGCCGTGTCCCTGTCATCCACACCATCGGTGCAGGGACATGCTCATATGGTCTGATGCACAGAGTGAACAGACTAGGAAGAGAAGTATAGATTACAATTGTTGTGTACTGTTGACAGGCAGCAGATATACCATGTAGTACAGGTTTACAATGCATTTTCTACTGTTAACAGTATGTGTCTTGTGTAACAACAGTAACTGCATGTTGGTCATGATGTTCTGCTTTCCTCCTTCAGGTCTAATTGCATGTACCGGTGGATGTCAGTGTTTGCAGTTAGTGTCCCATATGTAAATGTGGACTACTCACAGGTATGTATGAAAATACCAGCATGCACTTTGTAGCTTCCACATCACAGTTAGAAAGTCCCACGTTCCAAACACATCTACAGATCTACTGATCCAAGAGCATGATAGCTGTGTATTAAGCTACTGTGGCTAAAGACGTGACATCCATACTGGATGACATCACAGGTACAGTTACATGGAGTGGGGAGGTAAGAGAGCAGTCTAGCTGATGACAAGAGTAGAGGCCAGTGGGAAGTGTGATGCCTCATTGGGAAGCAGTAATACACATTCCCATGACAGAATGCGAACACACAACTGTACCCACACACTCAGGTATTCACACACATGTATTCAGAGACACAATAACACACACACACACTCACGGATTCACCGACACAGTAACACACAGACACACACACACACACACACACACACACACACACACACACACACACACACACACACACACACTTGCTAGTGTTGAGGTGAGGACCCCTGGCTATGTGCAAATCATCATTACAGTACTGTGCACTTACATGATGCACCACAGAGATTTCACATGTACAGGTAGTCAGTATGGCCTAAGATCGGGGACATCAACAGGGATAGTAGATTGCATCACCTGGATGGGGGGAGGGGTCTTATCAGTTCACTATGGTAACATACATCCTCACTCCAGGGACCAGACAGCCATACATACATACATACACACACATACTGTGGCATTCACTATTGAATACACCTATGTCACGCACATACAGATACCTCACGTGTGAGATACACACCCCTGCCTATGTCCTGCTTTCTACATTGCAGTCTATACAGATGTCTACAACAGTGTACAGGAGATTGAGTAACAACGGAGATATATTCCCCACCATACGTGACATATATGGACACAAACGCAACCACACATGCCAGTACTGTGAATCAAACACCTGCCTATCTCATGGTATGTATGACAGACTTACAGCAGTATTGCATGTGTTACAAAGTGTACTGATGCTTCCTTTGGCAACTGTGCTGATATATGCACACAGGAGGCCATAACTGTTGCAGGTGTCAAGTGATTTACCTTTGGTGTCACCCTGACCACTGTATAAGTTGTGTGTGTTCCCCATCAATTAACAAAACCATAGCTTAGCGGTTACACAGGTTATTGTAGTACCGCTTGTGACACACCTGTGAGCTGTCCTCAGCAAACATCCATCTGCAAAGATTCCCCACCACTTAGTTATGTCCACACATCTGTCCATAGCTGAAGTACATCTTTCTGTACTTTCAGCATATCACCACATACAGTTAGCAATGTTGCGGCTGCATTGCAACTTCATGATGTACTAAGACACACATCACCTGCATACATCAGCAACTGAACACACATGATATCTGAATGCACACCACTACATGTGTGTAGGTCCAACATTCCTGTCATTTGGGCATGTTTGTAGACATTGCTATTGGACATGTGTAATGACATACATGACACATGGACTGTTGTATGATATGATAGGTGTAATGGGTGACCAGTACAGAGGGAATGTTACCTCTGTCAACATTGATATCGCACCATATGTACTGTTAGCATTCAGCAGCCATGGACCTACCTCCATGTGCATGTGTGTAATGGCTGTAGCCACCTGTCTGCACAAAGGACAACAACAGCTATGTTATTTACATATATGTTGTATGTGTGTGGCATGTACATATCCAGGGCAGGTACATGTATGTCATATCCAAACATGAGGGTGTTTACTGGTGTACAGCAACAGTCATCTGTTAATGTTGTAAATAACTGAGGGTCCCTGGTATGTGTACAGCTGACCTGGTTACACATGATGCAACTGTGTCAGTACATGGGTACTCTGCACAATTGATGTAGAGCTAGGTACAGTGCACTTGTTAATGGTCACATGGTGTTGTACTATTATATGTCCTACCACATGTATGGATGTGTATTGGTGGTCCGAGGGCATGGTGGTGTCTGAGGGTTACATCCTAGAATGCAGCTTTTGACACTGTGACCTGCACCTGACTCATTTGTGATGCCTTTTGTGGGAGTACTGGTCAGTACATGTGAGTGGCCTTTATGTATGTGAGGACACCACCACCTGGAGCAGTCCATATCTGTGTTATGGCCCACATGTCTGGTTCTGTGATATATGGTGGTAGTGCTATTGTGCACTACAGAGCCTTCAGCCAGGTGTTCCTCACTGCACATATGTCAGTATTCCCCATTGTTGGATCTACAGTGAGCAGCTGTGATTACAAATGCTACACATCTAGCACTGGTTAGCATAAGCATACAATGCAGTTGTCCTCTAGGTGTCAGGGTGTTATCCTGTGTTTAGGACATTTGCTTTGGAATGGTACTATATGGGCTAATGCGACCTAGGTATTATCCCCACTCCCTTGAATCATGGATGCATGTGATATGTGACAAAGGCCTGTCTACTTTCTGTCATGTCATCCCAGAATGACAAACACTGGACAACCTCATAATTACAACAGGACATTGGCTCATTGTGTTGGTCAAGCAGTTGCCACTCCTAGCAAGACATCACTGCGAGTGGTAGTATTGTGCTTGGTATAGAATGGTACATCTAAGGTGACGGACAGCAGCAGACGTTGTGTAGAAGACCGGTGTCAGATATATGTAGTCCAGCATTCCTGGTAACAATGACATCTACTAACACGGAGTCCATTACAATGTGTTCTTTACATCTAACTGTAATAGCATGGCCACTGTGGCCTTCCGTGTTTAGAATCAGAGTGCATCCCAAACAGCCCTGTGCTACTAAGTGTGTGAGCATGCCCAGTGACACTTTGTGTCACTTATGTGCCTCTATGTGTATGGGCATGGCCATTGTAACCCTGTATAATGATAGTAATCGTCCATTCCACAGATGGGCATACTCCAGTTCAGGATGGATTCCTACTTTAAACACACAGGTTCATAGGTATGTACATCTTAACTGCCAGCATCCCTGTTGATGTCTGCATTCCTAGAAGGTCATAATGACAGCCTTGAAATGTGTAGTCTCTGTGTCGCGTCTTGTAACTATGCAGTATTGTAATAGTGATCTGTAGATAGGCAGGTGGTCTGATCCCACCACTGGTGTGTGTGTGTGTGTGTGTGTGTGTGTGTGTGTGTGTGTGTGTGTGTGTGTGTGTGTGTGTGTGTGTGTATGTGTGTATCTCCATCTGGCTGAGGACAGAATAATGCTTTTAGACTGCTCACACTCCATACAATTCCTATACCCACCTTTGGCAAGGCTGATGATGTCACCCACCGAGAAATACACCTCTGGGAGTGCTGTGACCCAGTAATCTCAGTAGCACGTTCTGTAACTGCATAATGCTGTAGTGTGATAAAGTATTTAGGTTGGTGTTCTAATCCCAGACTTGCCAACTGTGTGTGTGTGTTTCCATTTGCCTGAGAACAGAATAATGCTTTTAGACTACTCACATGCCATACAATTCCTATACCCACCTTTGGCCAGGCTGATGATGTCACCCACTTAGAAATACACCTCTGGGAGTGCTGTGACCCAGTAATCTCAGTAGCGCATTCTGTAACTGCGTAATGCTGTCGTGTGATAAAGTAGTTAGGTCGGTGTTCTAATCCCAGACTTGCCAACTGTGTGTGTGTGTGTGTGTGTGTGTGTGTGTGTGTGTGTGTGTGTGTGTGTGTGTGTGTGTGTATGTGTATGTCTCCGTCTGCCTGAGAACAGAATAATGCTTTTAGACTACTCACGCTCCATACAATTCCTATACCCACCTTTGGCAAGGCTGATGATGTCACCCACCTAGAAATACACCTCTGGGTGTGCTGTGACCCAATAATCTCGCTAGTGGGTTGTATAGCTGCGTAATGTTGTAGTGTGATAAAGTATTTAGGTTGGTGTTCTAATCCCAGACTTACCAACTGTGTGTGTGTGTGTGTGTGTGTGTGTGTGTGTGTGTGTGTGTGTGTATCTGCAAAAGAGAAATACAGTGCTTTGTAGAGTATGCACTCTCTGTACAAATCACATGACCACCTTTGTCAATCTTGCTGTTGTCATCCACCTAGGAATACACCTGTAGGAGTGCTGTAACCCAGTATTTGCCGTAGCGCGTCCCCTAAATGTGTATTGCTGCAGTGTGATACGGTAGGTAGGGGTTCGAATACAGGACATGGCAAGTGTTTGGCTGTCAGAGCCTGTGTAGAGGTGGCTGTGAGTGTCTAACCACTGGACATGTTGGGGAGCGGATCTTGTAGTTTTCCTATATGGTGTCTGCCTTATGACACATTGGCCACCTCATGAGTACAGCTGTTAGTCAGCCACGGGACTGTGTTGTTAAGCCATACCCCTACATCTGGCAAAAGGCCTGGTGAACAAAGTATGCAACCCTACTAGTACCCGGTATATGCCCTGCACCCATGTGCCTAACACAAACACACTTGCCTAGGATATCCCGCTATGTTGCTAGTACCATACACATTGATGACAGATAGTAGGCATGGTGTGAATGCAGTGGGCTGCAGAGGACATGGCACCCTATACAGTGGTACAATAGGCACATATTTGTGGACAATGCACATTCACTATGTTCCCCACTGGATACCTGCAACATATGTGGTGCCATCAAATGTGATCCACAGAGGCCATACAATACCATGCACATGTGCCCTGTATGGACCAATGCCACTGACACCAGGGAATACCTGTATCATGCTATCAATGCAGGTGCAGGGTCGACCTGCTGACTATAAGCAGGTTTCGCCACACCAGGCCAGTATTGGCATATCAGGGGATAACAGTCTGTGTACACAACATGTGCCTGCCAAACCAGGTACACCTGTACATGTCACTGTACAGTATTGTGGGACATGCACATCCCAGGCAATGTCCATGTGAAGGACTATCAAACACAGACATGGCATGCATTGCAAAGCTATGGCCATACACACTGGTAACCAGGATGTCAGGGCAGATCATGCAGTACCCATCTGTGTGGGACATTGCAGACACTACACACCTGTACCACACTGCACATCATTGTAAGGTGACACAATGCCAAAGATTACCTCTCACCCAGCCTTGTACAGCCATCTTGCACAGCCAACCAATACACACCCATGAAGCAATGCATACCTGCATGTCAGTACTGGCACCTTGTGTCTGCGTGTGGGTTATGATGCTCCCAACCACAGTCACTCTCAATATAATTCTCATTGGCATACCAATAGATGTCAAACACTTTCACATGCCCTAGCCCATAGAACCTCCAAATATCCCCTGTGGTGCATGTAGTCTGTGCATTACTGCAGTGTGGCAAACTAAGTAGCTAGGTTGTGTATTTGTGGCCCTGGCAAAGAGTGTCAATGCAAGTCCATTAGAGAGTGTGGTTGTGGTGACAATAGCATCCGTTCATGTGGACAGCCAAGTGTGCTACACCTAATGTATGTCTACTATATCTCTGTTGCAGATGTCTCTCACCTACACACATATATGTTCTTACAGCACAGCAACATGTCGGCTTTGTGGCACATGTAGTAACTTCATGCACATGTAATAGTAATGACTAGTCAGTCAGGGTTTTGACCTCTGTACTGTTAGGCGTGTGACAGACAATGCTTAGGGTTTAGTCTCCAAGCCCTTCTCTGGTATACTTTGCCTGTCCCTCCCACACACTCTCTGGTGGATGTGGAGGTGTACACCTGCTCAGCATCAGCATGTGTATTGTAAGTGATGGACATGATCAGGTGATGGCCTCTGCACCTATTGCAGTCCTCCTCTAGCTGATTGCACGTGGAACAGCTGTGATGGTGTTCCCATAGCCATTCACATGATAAACACAGTACACTATCTAAGAACATCATGTTGGTATTTGGCCATGACAGTAGCTGTGAGTGGTACCTGGATGTGGTGTTCTGAAACGGCATCACAGATGATACCTCAAACATCATACACAGTGGGAAATAGCCTAAAGACAGGAGGGTGATGTGCCACACATGACTACAGCATGTAAGTGTAGCTATGCTGCATTGCGACTACTGCCCGTTTAACATGTTATGTGTGGTAATGGCTATTCTGCATGTTTTAATACAGACATGACAGTACTCTGTTCATGAGGGACTCCCATCTGTAGGGCCATCTGTGAACTGGTCAGTGCATGGAGCCATTTGTTTCCTGTGTTACACACTGAACACACATCTGTGCACAGCAGGAGCATAGTGTGAGTATTGCAGACAGTACATGGTGATAGGGATGTGTGACTGCCATCGCATCCCTGACTGGACATATGTCACATGAAACAGTGGTATGATAGACACTGTCTGGGTTTCCCAGTGACAAGGCAATAATGGGCAACTGTTCATAGCTGCAGTCACACGTCTACTACACATTGTACAGATGTCATGCAGTATATATATGCATGTGTTGTGCTCCCTCTGCAAATGTATACCATCTGTTGTGTTGGGTTGATGGTGATATCTATGCTTACTGTTGTAAGTAATCCTGAATGCTGTTGTCTATCACTAAGCCATATGTGGGATTAAACTGCAACACCATAAGCTGTATGGGTTGGGAGGTCCTGGTAGAACCTCCTGTCCCACTTCAGCTGACCATGGCACCTGGCACCAGCACATCTAGGGCCCAGCCTTGGACCTCAACCTCTGTTGGCTCTGCACCACCATCTGGTGGTACCACCACTGAGGATAGGGCATTTTCCCCTGGGAGCAGGGCCAGACAGGAACATGTCTGCTGTTGTGCAGTCCTGGATGTGTTGTGTTGGGGAGTCACTAAGGGGTTCCGAAGCCAGATACACAAGCTCAAGGGCAGAGTGTCACATTTACAGGGTGATGCTGCCCCTCCTGGACAGCCCCCAGCACTGCCTCTTTTGCAGCTGTTTAGGTGCAGTGGTGGCTGCCCATGTCTGGGGACCTCCATCCCACTGTTCCCATGGGCTTGTGAATGCCGAACACCCATCCCCATCCGAGGTGTATCCCCCCATGTGTCATATACCGACCCTGTATGCTGTCTTGTCTGTGATCCTACCCTACCTATCCTCCAAGGCCATACCTACACTCCTTCCCCCACATCCGACCCTCACTCTACGGAAACATAAGGCCAATTGGCTCATAGAACAACATCTGCCCTATACATAGCTGTCCATTTCACACATGTGCCCACTGGACAGATGCAACCCTTGTAATATTCATCACAACATACTCCTGTTTTCTTCGCCCCTGTCCCTCAGGAGCACGATCCTGGTATGCACATCACTCCTAAATGGTCCAGGTACACATGATGAGGATGACCCCATTGTACACACAATACTACCAGTCCCTCTATGGTTACCCCATTTACCTTTATCATGATGATGATGTTGCACACAGCACATTGCAAGAGTACTGTTCACACATAATGATTGGACAGGTACTGTTGTGTTAATGTACATTACATGCACAGAGTGATGTATATGGCCAATGTACAACTATTTGCGTGTATGGCTGACACATGTCTGTCTGAGGGAGTCTTGTGATCACATAGAGCAACACCATTACATAATACAGGCGTCACTGGTGTTTCCCATTTAATTTGTTTGTGATGCTTTGTTGCCACGTGGTATGTTCCTGATAATCTCTATATACGTATGTACCTATATGCTGGACATAAACACTCACATATACATCTACATGATGGGATACATTCCTATACTGTTGAATGACTGTGCTGTATGATATGTTTGTGGTACTGCCCGTTGTCTGTATATCTACCATGGCGTATTGGTAAATCACATTAGCTGTGTGTGCAGGGTCCTGATTCTGAGCCTTGCAGAGGCCATTTATTTTGTTACAGGGCAGAACAAGGCCATTGGATACGGAGGGAGTAAGGCACATTAAAGCAGTTGTGAGCAGGTGTGCATGGGTTTGAGCGGTGTTAAGCAATGCTAACCTCTGGTTACAGCTTCTTACACTCGGTTAGCCTCTACATTGCTTTACCAGTGCAATACTCACATACTGGTAGCCAAACAGGCTTACACCCACTCGCTCCTGCACTTACAAATGCACCAACATTGGTGCTTGCATCTGACACTCACACCCCTGGGTGGGAGCGAGGACCACAATATTACCTTGTAATGCCTATTACATCAGATTACATGCCTACAGTATCGGGAATGGCTGCCCATTAGGCGACGGCATGCCATTCGACTGTACAGAATTGGCAGCCTGTCCAGTGTTTTATTCATATTATTTGTGTGTTCCTCTTACAAGCTGCACCCTTCTGGCTGATACATGGGAACCGAGACTATTCAATACAGACAAGTAATTGGGTTTTGGGACCCACATCCGTCGGCTGAGTCATGCTACCGCATACTTATTATAGGGTTGCCACTTTTTCAATTGCCAATGTGGGACTTTTTTGTAGAAACGTCAGATTTTGCAGGGCAAAACATACCCACAGCCAGTACAAAGGAAAGAACTTCACTGTTTTGCCTAAATAAAAGCTTATTCTTGTAGCATTATAGTTGCTTATTCTGTTTCTTATAACATTTAGGTGTTTCAGATACAAAATAATTGTTTTATGCAACTAATACAGACAATATAGGAAAATCATTGTCCTAAAATCTCAGGACATTTGCCATTTTTTCAATTATTTTGCAGGACACAACTGCCCAAAGAGGGACTGTCCCTCGCAAAGGTTGACAGGTGGCAACTCTAACTTATTATCCTATCATCTTTCTAAGGTAGTCAGCAGAATATGCGCTTTCTGTCACTATCAGACCTCTCATACAAATGGGGAAAAATGAACACTGAATCAGGGATACTGCATAACAACATCAGGGACACATTTAGAATTTTGGTGCTATTAACCTGACACATTGACAGACCCAGAGCATATGTATTCATACACATTGTCTGAGGTACATGCTGTTTATGACTCTTAAATGTTGTCGTTATTCATTACGTGTATTCCACCACCTTTCCTCCTAATATCACTAGTTCTAGGAGGGTTTAGGTGGGACAGAGTTAGATTCTGAGTCATAATCAGGGACGTCCCTGGTAATTAGGGACAGTTCAATAGTATGGTCCCTATGTGTTCCCCCAATGGTTTATGGACTACCCAGTGGATGTGCTCTTAGGGGTTGGGAGGTATGGGCGTCTGCTATGCCCACATCTGAATATTAATTACATCCACAGGGCGGTCCTAATATGGCTCTGCCAGCCAACACCTGCACGCCTAGGCCCATAATCGCATACCCATAGTTCCCCCTACCTGCCACTCCTCTACAGCACTCATCCTTACTGTGGGCACAGGTGGAGTATAAACACATCACTACACACTGCCCACTCTCCCTGTGTTGGGACACATGTACGTTGTGTTGACCCATGTGTTATCAGGCTTGCACAACCTACTGGTCCGTGTACATCTACAGCCTGGTTGGATAAATCATTACAGGGACTGGCTCTGATCATTAATTTTTGGTGTCCCACAAGGAGCATCGATGTCTATGTTTCAAGTGTAGACCTTGCAGATCTCTCCCACTGGTAGTATCCTGCCGGTGATCTGGGAAGCAGTGGTGTGTTTACCCTTATTGTGTGTCTGTATGTCTCACTGGCCTAGCTGAGGGGTGGGGGTTGATGCTACGTGTTACACGTTTGTTTATTGGACCTCCCACCAACATATGCACGGCCTGTGAACATATGTTACTCGTAACTGCTGTATCATATCCTAGCTATATACATGTGTATATTTACAGTAACATATATATCTATATCTATATCTATATCTATATCTATATCTATATATCTATATCTATATCTATATCTATATCTATATCTGTTTGCATTAATATATACAGATATATCTGCATATGTATGCATACATGAATATTTATATATTTGATATATATATATATATATATATATATATATATATATATAAAATCTAACGACATATGGGTCTATGGTTGTCTGCATATGTATATATTCATATGTGGGTATGTATCGGTATTCTTTCTCTGTATGTATACATTCGTACTACGGCGAGGGAGAGGCATATCTCTATGTCATTATGGGTAGATATACACACACATAGCTCTACATATATACGTCTACATCTTGTTATTCTGTTCCTTGCCATATAGATTACACTTTGCTTTAGTGGGTCTCGCAGTGGGTGTGGCTGCTTGTTGGGCGACACCTCTGCCCAATGAACACATTTGCTTGCATCCCTAGGGCTGTCCATATTGGCCAACATCAGCCAACACCTGCACCGCTAGACCCATAAGTAGCTACCCATAGTTCCCCCACCCTCGCCTCCTCAACAGCACCCATCCTTACTCTGGGACCTGGTCGGTTCTGGACACACCACTACAGGCTGCCCACTCTTCACTTCACGGGACCCATTTCTTACAATTGTCTTGGCCCATGGGTCATCAGGGTTACTCACCATTGTATTCCGAGTCTGTATACACCGCGGACAAAATGGAAAATCTATCACATTTGTATGGTTTGGCCAATTTTTGGGGTGTCCCGCAAGGGACGCTTTAGTCTGTGTTCCATGATTAGAATCCATGGGTGCACTGTGTACCTCCCTGGTTGTATCCTGCCTGTGGTCTGGGAGCAGTGGACACTTTACATTGATTTCTTGTATATGTCCCGTGTCTGGCTGTGTGTGTGTGTGGGGGGGGGGGGGTGGAAGGGCATGCTGCTTGTGTCATGTTTCTTGCCTGGGCTCCTCACTTCCATTGGCATAGCCTGTGAACATATGTCATTCCTGTGTGCTGTTTCCTATCATAGCTGTATATCTCTGTATATCTACCGACACACACACACACACACACACACACACACACACACACACACATATATATATATATATATATATATATATATATATATATGTATGTATATATGTACATATATGTGTATATATATATATCTATATATATCTATATATATAGCTATACATATATGTATATATATATATATATATATATATATATATATATATATATGTGTGTGTGTGTGTGTGTGTGTGTGTGTGTGTGTCTGTAAACCAATACATACCCCGCGCATATGCACTTACACATGCGTAATGGTGTTTGTATATGCTTCACCTGCATACTAGTGCCTTATTCATTATGACACTGACACTTCACTCCACTTATCTTGTAATCGGTATTTAGCACGTTATAATGCAGACAGATGTCACAATATGTTCATGTACGGATTACCAATGGTAATTGGAATGTGATACAGTTTGATTCAGTATGAGAATGTCTGTTCATTAGGGGTTTATCTAATGAAGGCACTATTGCTGTGCTGCTCCATATGCATAAATACCCATATACCCATGGCTCCTGGTTCCCCAAACACAGCCCAATGCCTCCCTAACACTGCTGTTATCCATTCTTCTGTAGATTCACGGTGTATTAACACCACTACACACTGGCCACACTCTACTCCTATAGAGCCATCCCATCGGTTTACTCACTCCATGTATCCTCAGACCTCCCATACGTTTAGTCCACAAACACTGATGACGTGAGCAACCAAAGAATACTATTTGCAATTATTGGGTTGCACAACATGGAGCATGCATGTGTTTTTGGCAAGATTAGACTCTATACTTTATTACATCCTTGCTCCTGTTAACATGACACTACAATTCATTAATATGGCTGACTATGCGGTTTCACACACGTTACACATGGGAGCCTAGTTATGTACGTATTCAGCATATTTCTTTTACAATTAGACTGGTTAAGTATTTGGCGTTGCCGTACCGGGCAGATCACAGGAAGGATTCCATGTGTGTGGAAGCCCTCACATTTGATTATCGTCAGCACAGCACTGACTCTGGACACTGTACACGCCTCTGCATTCTAGCAGTTTTGTCCCGTCCCTCTTCTGCACAGCCTATTATTCCATCTACTGTCAGTGTTTGTATGTGCACATTCCTATTATTTATGTCTACAAATGGAATGCATGTGTTACAGAGAATGTACTTCTACATATTGTTGTCTGCATGTGTGTATGCATATATACCTATTACGAACTCGCTGCCCTCCATGGGGCAGTCCAATTAGAACCGGGCCATCCAACCCTGACACGACTGGATCCATAATTTCATACCCATAGTTCCTCCACCCCACCCGTGTTCAACTTACATGCGTAACTTCCATTATCCACTTGTTATTGCAGCCATGACACACCTCCAAACATTGCCCTCTCCAGAGCGTTAAGGGCCCTACACATATGTTGTCCCGCCTCGTGTATTCTCAGGGTCTCCCGCCATTTAGTCTTTGAACATACCTGCCCTTGCTAGGGTTATAGATTATGGCCATATGCACTTTAGAATTTTGGTAGTCCCAGCAGGGACTACTCTCTGTCTGTGTGTAAAGTAGATTTAGCAATTCAACGATGTTATTCCCACTGGTAAAACCCTGCCTGTGGTGTGAGTAGCAATGCTTTGCTCACTCCTGAGCAGCTTTTTATGACATACGCTGACAGCACTATATAATACCATAGTTGCTGTTGATTCCCTTTTCATCCCTTGTCTATGCTTTATTGTTACGATGTACTTTCTTCATATATATATATATATATATATATATATATATATATATATATATATATACACACACACACATATATATATATATATATATATATATATATATATATGTGTGTGTGTGTGTGTGTGTGTGTGTGTGTGTGTATATATATATATATATATATATATATATAGATATATGTTTACATATATGTATATATTACATCTGTACATACGTATATACATTTCCTATGCTGGGTGCTGCTTAAACCCATGCAAGCGCACTCGCATATGCTTACTGTGTGTTACATATATTTACTGACGCTTATTTGTGCTTTCTTGTGCCTTATTCATTATGACAGTACCACTTTGATTGAAGGGATCTGGTTAATAGTCCCATGTGATACTCATGTTCACTTTTACATGTTATAATGTTGGTTTTACAGCAGAACAACATTCATTCCACAAGGAAAATGATATGTGCTATAGTCGAACTTGAACTGTGAATGCCTGTTCATTAGCCGGATGCTCTAACTACTACACTATTGGTGTTTTGCTTCATTTAAATGTATGCCCATGGTTCATAGTTACCTGAACACACGCCTCAACACTTCACTAACACAGCAGGCATCCATTCTCCTGTTGGGAAAACCACACTACTATACATGCGCCATTCCCTACTGCTCTGGACCCATGCCGCATGTTGACTCACTCCAAGTATATTCAGACCTCCCAAGCCTATAGTCCTGGCACATATGTTTGTATGATTGTCAGGGTGTTCATATGGTCATCTGGGTTTAGGCTTGTCCAACTGGGGACCTGGACTTCCCTGTAGCCATTTGAAAGTCAGATTTAGCACGTGGACAAGGCTACACCTACTGTTAGCATCATACCTGTGGTTAGAGATGTAGGGATTTTGCCCACCTCTGGCCAGCTTGATATGTCAGCACTAGATAATATGGGTGTTCCGCTGCTGTTTTCCTTCACATTCATTATGAATGCTTTCTTGTGCCCATATTCATTCTGTAGATATATATATATATATATATATATATATATATATATATACATACGAACGCATATACATCTATATGATTTAATTACTTTGATCATACTGTTGAATGACTATGCTGTCTGCTATGTTTGTGATTAAATCAGAGTTAGGTATAACTGCCGTGGCTTAGTGATAAATCACATTGATTGTGATGTGTAGGGTCCTGACGTCGGGCCTGGCTGACATGGTTTATTGTGTTGCTGGGCAGAACAAGGGCTGTTGAACAAAGGGTGAGTACAACACTTTTTATCAGCGGTTTTCCGTTTAACCACTGTTTTACGTCACACAAACACCTCCTGCATTCTTACTGTGATACGTCACCCAAGTTCACATTTCAATGGTATTATGTCGTTATACAGCATAAAATTAGCAAGATATACTCGTATACGGATTACGCGTCATAAATGGTGTGTGCTGCAGTCGAACCAGCAATGTTTGCTCAATAGGTGGATGCTCTTACCAGTACACTATTGCTGTGTGCTTCATTTGCATGTATACCCATGGATCATAGTTACCAGAACAAACACAGCACAACATCACTAACACGGCAGTCATCCATTCTCTGGTCAGAAATAAAGCACACCACTACACATGCTCCACTCCCTACTGCTCTAGACACGTCCCGTATGTTGGCTCACTCCAAGTATATTCAGACATCCCAAGCTTATAGTCCTGGGACATACATTCATATAATGGTCAGGGTGTTCAATTAGTTTTCTGGTTTTCGACTCATCCGAATGTTGACTGTGACTGTCCTGTACCTGTTTGAAAGTCAGACTTGGCACGTGCACATAGTTAGTTCCACTGTTAGCATCCTACCTGTGGTTGGAGATGCAGGAGGTTTGCTCACCTCTGGGCAGCTTGATATGACTGCACTAATTAAATATTATGGGGGGTTCCACTGCTCTTTCCCTTCACATTCATTATGACTGCTTTATTGTGACCATGTTCATTCTTCATGGATATATATATATATATATATATATATATATATATATATATATATATATATATATATATATATATATATCTGTCTGTACATACACATGCATATACACCTACATGCTTATTTTCATTTCCCATACTGTTGAATGACCGTCACTTACTGTCGTGCATACCTGCTTACGTCTTCTTTAAAGCACCTTAATCACCCTATATCCGACTGCCATTATTGTGGCCATCATATAAAATTAGCCCTTGCATGGCTTGGACCCAGGAACAGGAACACCATAGTCACTAGTTTTACCACTAAACCATCCGTGATACATTCTGTATGGATGGTATTTAGGATATATGACTTTACTTCAGCCATTCCACAGTACTGGCAACAAATGTGACAGTCGGGTGGTGTACATATGTATAGTACATGTTACTATTCATATGTTTCTGAGAGGCATATGTATACATTTGCAAGTATACATATTTATGAAATGGACACATACTTGACAACTACTTATATGCATGTATGTGTGATGTGTAGCTATGCCAATATAAGTATGTACATTTATAGATATATGACTACATATCTAGAGTTATACATGGCCATGTATATGAACAACTGCATACGGGAGGTACCCGTACTGTTTATATAAAGGGGTTGTGTGCATCATTACAATGAGGAACCTGGATGGGGTTACGATTTGTGGACATGTACTATTTGGAAGATGGCTATGGGGAAGCTTCATGGGAACATGTGAATGGTATAAATTCCCTATAATGCACGTGGGGAGACATGCATCACGGTCAGGTGTTTAATCCCGGGTCATAGGTTCTGCAGGACCGGCTGAAGGCAGACCAGGGTTGTGGACAACTACTGCTAATGCAACTTGTGTCCGGTTGTCTACAGGGCTGGACATCGTGTCATGCCACCAAGTCTAATCTTTAGAACAGACACTTATCCCATGAGGGATGGCCAAAAATTGTGGACACCAATGACTCCAATTCTTTTGGCTTTATGAAAATGAGGGAGGGTTATACATGCAAGGGATACCTAGTTTGCAAGCCTGAGACTGCTTAGGGTGAAAATGCCTACTAGATATGGATAGGGGGCACTATGGGCAGATATGGCTGTTCCAAGCTAGCAGCCCGAGTATGGGTGCTTTTGGTGGATGTTCAGCAAAGGGGGGGGGTTTGCTGTGGAGGGGATGATGGGTATTCAATTATGTATCTAGGTGTGTTGGGGTTGGATGGCTCAGTTCAGGCCAGACCATTATGTGAGTGTGAGCCGGTGACGTTTCTGTACATGTGTATCGCACATTTTAATGTTCATATGTTTGTGGGATTGTGTTCTGCAGTATGGCCTGTCAGGGTGTATTGCGGATGTGAATGTATGTTCTTTGGATTCCTTTCTGATTCACCCACTGCTCCCTTGTACACCACCAGCTCACCTATTGTACATCCCACCCAAAATCCCCTTGGCGAATTATTACATTAACCGTCACCCCCTCCCCCCCATATTCCACACACACCATCCATCCCTTCTCTGCTTGATGGCCCATGGCACAAGCAACAGAACACATTGCATACTCTACATATCTCTGGTATGAGGACAAGCCTAGCATATTTGATCTTCCACATGCTGTACTTCACGCACATAGGTACACGCAAATACTTATCTTTCATGACATGGTAGGTAGACCTGGATAATACCCATTCATCTTTGGGCCTTCCAGACAAGGACGACTTGGACCACGAATGGGCAGATATTGAGTGAATGCTCTGACCATTGGTAGGGTTGCCACCTTTTCAATTGGCCAAAGTGGAACATTTTCGGGACACACATCAGATTTTATAGGCCGACACATACACACGGTCAGTACAAAGGATAGAACTTTACTTTTATGCCTAATTGGAAGCTTATTCTTGTAGCAGTTTAGTTGCTTATTCTGTTTCTTGTAACATTTTGGTATTTTAGATACAAAAATAACTATTTTATGGAACTATTACATAAAATATGGGACATAATTATGTCCTACAATCGCAGGACATTTGCCATTTTTTACATTTTTGGTAAGGACACAACTGCCCAGAGAGGGACTGTCCCTCACAGAGTGGGACAGGTGGTGACCCAAACCATTGGGCTAGGCTTGGCAAAGGGCAGTGGCACGCAAACATGCTGCTTTTCGCTTCCACTTGGTATAACAATCAACACTACAATGGAATACGGGCACGGGGTTTTAAATGTCATTTGTTCGAGGGACAGGAGCTCAATATTCAGCTACGTGCCTTTATGTTTACTTTTTATTTTGGTGTTCGTGAAACTGTCTTGTATGCTTTGCATTCATTTCAGTATCCATGGACACTGACAGGAGTGATTACTATTAGAGGCAGGCTGTACTAGTCAGCATTTTAGGTTGTGTGTCTGCAGCCGACATGTTCATGCCTCCGTGCAGCGCTTAGACACGCCCCCTGCACTCATGCACGTTTCCTATGCACGTGGATGTTGCGGCAGCGCACCTTCATTAATATGCATATGGTGCTGCTGTACCATCTCTACACTGCATGGTCGGCGCAAGGCTAACGCCGTCCTTGCGCCGAGCTTCATGAATCCCGGAGATAGTCTATGAAGGGGTAAAAGTGATCTAAACTCTAAATGGGTAGGTAATTTCAAGCACCAAATGGATAATTTGGCTAGGCTTAAAATAGCCCAGAAGGGCAGTTAGCCTAGTACTAACCAGCTGTCTAAATTACATTTTGGTCATGCATTATTTAATCACATTTTTCTACATTATATTAATCAAGGTGCAGCCCTTGTTTGCCTTCATATACTTATAATTGCCACCTTAATTATCTTATGCCCCTTTCTCAATTAATTAAACTACAATGTTTCTTCTTTTGCTTGTTAATAGCAGGAATATAACTTCCTCAAGCATACACAAGTATGCTTATAAACTAGATTAAATGACTGGACGCAAATCATTTTACTTCCTTAACGTTTTTATTTACTACATGATGGAAATAACAGCTTCAAATTCAACTGTCTACTGAACACTTTAAAGAAGGTTAGTACACCAACTACATCAGCTCATCTACTTGGAAGAAATGTCAGTCCCTTTGAATACTGAATGCTCCACTTCCGTAAAAATCCTTTGTTAATTTAATATAAAACACTACTGTGCACTACCCCACCCTGCTGTCTGCACAGACTAGTATAAAAATGTGAATGCCATTCCTGACTTTATGTTCCAACATAATAGCACCTATTATTTCAAAAAGATACCTACTGCATCTAAAGTACCCTATTTTCACTGCAGTGTGTATTAGAATAAATTTAGCTCACACATGATTTTTATTATACTTATGTTGACTAAAAGCAGAGGTTCAGACACACAGCTGCTATTATCTTCCAAAAGTATTTGACATCTATCTCCAACAACCTCTATCATACACCATCAGCGGCATACTTTCCTTACCTGTTGTACAATACTACTCTTTGCGGTTGCAATAATGTATTTGTATAATATAGACATCCCAAATTAACATAAGATATAGGTCATGTTTTCTTGGATGGCTGTTGGACATGTATGTGTGAGACATGGTAGTTTTATAGGTTCATAGGTTCATAGGTTCATACTAGGCTATCTGCCCTAGGGCATTTATAAGCCTAGCCAGAATGTGTTTGGCTTTCGCCACCCATTTTAAATTTATTTTGCTATGCCCTTTTTCGAGGTTAGTATACTGTGCCTCTATCTAACAGTGACACAGAAGTGATACCCGGGGTAAACCTATGATCTCCCATCCACTCATCAAGATTCCTCTTGAAGAGAGTCAATGAGGGACTCTGCCTAACCTGGACTGGGATTTTATTCCAGAGTGAAGGGAGCCTCTGGGTTATGAATCTGTCCCTCCAGCATGTCCTATTTATTTCAGTGCTGAGGTTCAAGTCTCTCGAGCGCGTAGCTCGATGGGATTTGGATTTTCTGAGGTGCAGCATGTCCATTAATTCCGGGTTGGACATGGCTTTATACGTCAGGCACAGATCTCCTCTGAACAGGCGGTATGCCACTGAGTAGAGCTGGAGTTTCTTTAACCGGGCAGCATATGGCATCTGTTTGAGCCTATTTGATCCTCTTGGTGAGGTACTTTTGGGGTCTTTCCAGTTGCTGCAGGTGTCTGGTAAGGTACATCCCAAAAGGGGCATTGTACTCAATTATGGGCCTGATGAGAGATGAGTAAAGAGGCACGATGCCCTCCCCTGATCTAGATGTGAATCCCTTCATGATTAGGTGGGCTATATAAAATGTTTTTCTAACCACTTTGGCCACGTGGTTGTCAAATGAGAGATTGCTATCAACTTGGGTCCCCAGGTCCCTAATTACTTCTTCTGTACTTAATGGATTTCCACCTATGTGGTAATTTGTGGGCACTTTGTTTTTGCCAAAGGGGATGACTATACACTTTTTGGCATTTAGCTTGAGGCCATGGCTCTGGCACCAGTTGTCTGTTTCTATGAGGCCCTTTTGGAGGATGCTTGTGTCGGCTGGAGAGTCGATTATGGCACCCAGTTTGCAGTCATCTGCGAACTTGGTCAGCCACAGTCCTTCCGTGTTGGCCTGTACCTCCGAGAAATATATACCGAACAAGAGAGGTCCCAGGACTGAGCCTTGTGGGACACCACTTGTAACTGGTTTGGAGTCTGACATGGCTCCAGCAATTCTAACCATGTGGGTTTTGTCCTTGAGCCAGTTTGCAATCCATCTAGTGACATAGGGGTTTATATTTAAGCTGGTGAGCTTATCTATAATGCCAGAGTGGGGTATTGTATCGAAGGCTTTTGCGAGGTCCAGGTAGGCTGTGTGGACCACCTTCCCTCGTCAATGGCCTTGGTGACTGTTTCAAAGAAATCAACCAAGTTTAAGAGGCAGGATCTGCCCTTAACAAAGCCGAACTGGGTAGGATCCAGTGTTTGTAGGTCCCCAATATCTTTATTTATGAGGTCCATGATGATCCTTTCCATAGCTTTGCAGACCAAGCTAGTCAGGCTTATGGGGCGATAGTTTCCAGGATCCGTTGAGGCACCACCTTTATGGAGATGGACCACTGTTGCTGTACGCCACTCTTTGGGCACATATCCTGTAGTAAGGCTGAGATTGAACAGTAGTTTTAGGTTTGGGTTTAGCTCTTCTTTGAGTTCATGTAGGATGCAGCCCGGGACACCATCTGGTCCCATTGATGCTGTGTTTTTTGCTTTGGAGAGGGCGGCTCTTACCTGAGCATCTGAGATGTCAGGGGGGCAGCACTCTGCTGGGATAGATATTTGCCCTTTTGGTGGGGAGGGGGGGGGAAGTTTGCACTGAACCTGTCAGCTAGGATGTTTGGCAATGTCTGTGGGTTCGGTGTATTTGTTGTCATTTTGGACTAATTCTGAGCATATCTGGGAATTACCACCCAGGTTCCTAACATAACTAAAGAAAGCCTTGTGATTATCCTTAGTGTCCTGTGCAATTTTTCTCTCGAAGCTGGCCTTAGACAATTTTATGTGTGCCCGTAGTTTTTTGCTAATACTGATCAGTGATGCCTTCCCTTTTTGGGATTTTGCTTTATCATTTAGTAGCTTCCTCCTTCTATTGTATAGTTTGTTTATGGCTGGGGTCCACCAGACAGGACGTCTGCCTTTGGAGGATTGGGTCTTGGTTTTATTTGGGATCGCATGATCCATGCATTCCTGAAGGTGTTCATAGAATGCGTTTATAAAGGATTCTGCAGTCTGGGCTGTATTTTCCACAGGCCCGGGGGCTTTGAAGGATTCCACCTCAGTTTTGAGGAGTGTAAAATTTGCTTTAGAGAAGTTTTTCACTGTGGTTTTCTGGGCAGGGGGTGGGGTCGGGATGTGAATATCCAGTGAGATTAGTTTATGGTCTGATCTTACCAGTGAGGGATACACTTCTGGTCTGGAGCATAGAGTCCCCATGTTGGTGATGATCAGGTACAGTATGTTTTCCCCTCTTGTGGGAGTGGTAACAAGTTGTTCCATAGCATTTGAGTTTATAAATTCTAGGAACCTTTGGGCTAGGGTGTTGGAGCTAGAGTATTGTTAAAACAAATGGCATCATTTTAAATGTATTTCATTGGCACTGCCTTTTTTCAATTTGGGTGAATAAAGTGTCATATCAATGTTTATTAAACAATATTTTCTAAATTGTCATTGTTTGGGAGTTGTGTTTGCACAATGTGGTTGTGTTTTGACTTGACACAGACATGAGTGGTTAGGCATGCTGACAACCATAGGACCATGCTGAAAGAAATGCCAAAGGGAGCATATTCAAAAACTTTCAATGACACCAAGGAGTTTCTCCTCTCTCTCTTTTTGGCCATGACATCATGCATTCAATTAATGGTATTAGATATCTGTTTGTCTCTGCAAGTAAATATATATGGAAGGCTAGCATTTCAGAAGTATGCGTCTGTATCTTAACTTTCATATCCATAGCCATATGCAAGACACATATCTGTATTTTTCTTTCACTGAGTGAAGCCAGGCCCTTGGATTGTGGTACAGCTGGTGATAAGTCTTTTTTTTTCATATCACCAGTGCAATGCATGGGGGACTGCTTCATAAAAATTAACATTTTATGATGCATGTTTTACTTTCTTTCTAGTCCAGATGGTTTCTTTCACTTCTGGTTAAAGTTATATCACATCCCGAGCTATTACAGATACTTCAAACATGCCAAGTGGGCTTCTGAAAGCAGAGTATGATAAGGTTATGAACCTTAAAGACAAAACTAGTGACAGACAGGATATTATTTGCTGTCCTTTGTCATGTCTTTGTATTGTGCCAGCAATGAAAAACATGGTGCCTGACACAGGCGAACTGGAGATTGCATATGGCAGGGGATTTTATTTTAGTACTTCTTAAGGGTACATATCCAGACAGATAAATAAACAGTCATAGAAAAAGGTGGTCTTCTCATTTATATAACTGCACAATATGATGCATCTAGGTTGGGTAAGGTAAGTAGGGTCTTGGGGGACAAACTCTATAAGCAGCTGGTACAAATGAGTATAAAGAAACTGTGCTTTCTCCAGGTACTAACACATTTTCCATGCAAAATTTACTGCAACCATATAGGTACACATTACACACAGACACACACACACACATACTTGCACATGTGTGTTTGTGTGGCCACAAGGGTGTGTGTGTGTGTGTGTGTGTGTGTGTGTGACACACACACACACACACATTATATATATATATATATATATATATATATATATATATATATATATATATATATATATATATATATATATATATATATATATATATATATATATATATATATATATATATATAAAATGTCTCAAAATATGACAGTGCAGTCACCATGGCTGTAGTCATAAAATGATTATATTGAAGAACAATGAAAGAATGAGTACCTTCGGGTGGCTTCCACCCTTCTTCAAATTCAAAAAATTTTGAACAAACAAAGAATATTTATGTAAAATCCTATCCAGTCACATTCATCTATTGTAGTTACCAACCAATGTAAACGTATTAAAAATCTTAACCAATAAAAGTACTAGAATGCATCACTTGGCCAATTAAAAATATCCGTTTAAGTTGTAGAACTGCATATACAGATGAAGTACACCAGCTAAGAAATGGTTATTATTACTTAGAAAGTATGTCCAAACATGCATAAAACAAGCACCTATATGTTTCCTATGTTGACCACTAAATTAAAAATAGTGAATGGAAATACTTGTTAAAAACAGAAGTTGTAAAATAACCTTTCACTATCCAATCATCAGGCTAGTATCGGCTAAGAAGCCAATAAAATAACAACCTTATGTAAAGCAATGGAAAACATAATAAAAAAAAATTCAAATTTTATGAAGTGTTTATACATGTATATAGGAATCTATAATGAAACTGATCTAGAACAGAAAATTTCATTGATGGTTAATAGGTTCATAGGTAGGTGCTAGGCCATCTGCCTAAAGGCATTTATAAGCCTAGCCAGAATGTGTTGGCTTTCGCAGCCCCCTTAGATTAATTCCCTGTGCCTCTGTCCAGCAGAGCCATTGAAGTGATCCCTGGGATAAACTTTCTGTTTCCCATCCACTCATCAAGGTTTCTCTTGAAGAGGGTTAGCGAGGAGCTCTGCCTAATGTAGACTGGAATCTTGTTTCAGAGCATGGGAAGTCTCTGGGACAGGAATCTATCCCTCCAGCACGTCCTATTTATTGTTGTGGTGAGGTTTAGATCCCTGGAGCATGTGGCTCGAGGGGATATGGTTTTCTTTAGATGGAGCATGTCCATCAATTCTGGGTTGGACATGGCCTTGTATGTCAGGCAGAGATCACCTCTGAGTAGGCGGTATGCAACCGAGTACAGCTGGAGTTTCTTCAGTCGAGCTGCATAGGGCATCTGCTTGAGGCCAGTGATCCTCTTGGTGAGGTACTTCTGTGGTCTTTCCAGTTGTTGCAGGTGTCTTGTAAGGTACATCCCAAATGGGGCATTGTACTCTATGATGGGTCTGATGAGTGATGCATAGAGGGGCCCAATGACCTCTTTCGATCTGGATGCAAACCCTTTTGTGATTAGGTGGGCCACATAGAAGGATTTTCTAACCACTTTGGCAATGTGATTATCAAAGGAGAGGTTACTATCCACTTGGATCCCCAGATCCCTTATTACATCTTCCATATTTAGGGGGCTACCACCTATGTAGTAGTTTGTGGGTACTTTGTTTTTTCCAAAGGGGATGACTATGCACTTTTTGGCATTTAGCTTGAGGCCATGGTTTTGACACCAGGTATCTGTCTCAGTGAGACCCTTTTGGAGGATGTCTTTGTCAGCTGGAGAGTCAGTTATAGCCCCTAGTTTGCAGTCATCTGCAAACTTGGTCAGCCGTAGTCCTCCTGTGCTTGCCTGTACCTCTGAGAAGTATATGCCGAACAGGAGGGGTCCTAGGACTGAGCCCTGGGGAACACCACTTGTAACCGATTTAGAGTCAGATCTAGCTCTCACAACTTTTACCATGTGGGTTCTGTCCATGAGCGAGTTGGCAACCCATCTCGTGAAGTATGGGTTTATGTTTAGGCTGGTGAGCTTGTCTATAATACCTGAGTAGGGAATGGTGCTGAAGGCCTTTGTGAGGTCTAGGTAGGCTGTGTGGACCACCTTTCCCTCATCCATAGCCTTGGTACCTGTCTCAAAGAAGTCCACCAGGTTTAGGAGGCATAATCTGCCCTTAACAAAGATGAACTGGGTAGGGTTCAGTATTTGGAGATTCCCAATGTCTCTGTTAATGAGATCCATGATGATGCACTCCATAGCTTTGCAGACCAAGCTAATCAGGCTTATAGGGTGATAGTTCCCGGTGTCCATTGCAGCTCTACCTTTGTGGAGTGGATTAACCGTTGCTGTGCACCACACTGGGCATGTAGCCTGTGGAGAGGCTGAGTTTAAACTGTGTGTTTAGGTGAGAGGTTAGTTAATCTTTGAGCTCGTGTAGGATGCAGCCTGGGACACCGTCCAGTCCCATTGATGCTGTGTTTTTGGCTTTGGAGAGGGCTGTTTTAACCTGAGTGTCTGTGATTTCAGGGGCACTACATTCTTCTGGTATAGTTATGGGCCCTTTTGGGGGTGAGAGGGGGGTGATTTTGCACAGAACCTGTCTGCCAAGATGTTGGCAATATCGGTCGGTTCAATGTATTTTGTGCCATTCTGCACTAACTCCGAGCAGATCTAGGAATTGCCACTTGGATTCTTGACATAGCTAAAGAATGCCTTGTGGTTATCTTTGGAGTCCATAGCAATTTTTCTTTCGAAGCTAGACTTGGATGATTTTATGAGGGATCATAGTTTCTTGATGATACTGATCAGGGATGTCTTCCCTTCTTGGGATTTTACTCTTTTCTGTACTAGTTTCCTCCTTCTGTTGTATAGCTTGTTTATGGCAGGGGTCCACCAGACTGGTTTCCTTTTCTTGGAGTAGTGAGTCTTGGTTTTGTTTGGGATAGCATGATCCTTGCATTCTTGTAGGTGCCCATAGAGTGCATTAATAAAGGACTTTGCAGCTTGGACAGCAATATCCTTTAGCATGGGAGCTTTGAAACTTCCCACCTTGGTCTTAAGTAACGTGAAGTTTGCTTTTGAAAAGTTTTTCTCTGTGGTTTCTTTGACCGGGGGTGGTGGCGGAATGTGGATATCCAGAGTGATTAGTTTATGGTCAGATTTAACTAGCGAGGGATTGACCTCCGGTGTGAAACACCAGTCGCCCATGTTGGTGATGACCAGGTCCAATATGTTGTCACCTTTGTTGGGGGTGTTGACCAGTTGATCCAGGGTGTTTGAGTTTATAAATTCTAGGAAATGTTGGGCAAGGGAGTTTGTACTTGAGTAGTTCTCCCAGTTAATGTTTGAGTAATTGAAATCACCCCATATCAGGATGTTTGGTAGGACCTTTATATTTCCCAGTGTTTCCAGGAATGCGGAGTGGGGGTCCTGGGACATGGTGGGTGATCTGTAGCAAGCTATAATTTGAATAGCAGTTTTACTCATTGTTAGTTGCACGTGGACGCTCTCTGAAGCATTGTGCAGTGCCACTAACCTGGAGATGTGGGTATCCTTGATGAATATGGATACTCCCCTGCCTTTTGTATTTTGGTCTGGGTTTTGTGGCCGAAATGTATGGTATGAGTTATAGCCTGGTAGTGCTGGGGTGATCTCTGGAGCCTTAAACCAGGTTTCTGTTACTGCACATATATCGATTTTCTCCATACTGAGGAGTGCCTCAAGTGCGTGCATTTTGAGGTTTAGACTTCTGGCATTGAGTTGTATTACCCTCATATTTTTGTTACTTGTGCTATTTACGGTGGTGGGTTTGCCTTTTGAGCCTTGCCTAAAAAAGGCACTATGGGGGTGACAAGAGCCTTGGCCAGTATTCAAAAGCCTAAGGGTGACAGGTGCAAGCCTTCTCTAGCAAAGCAGCGTGGCTCGTCGAGCATATCATCCCAGGCTGACAGATCCTCTTTGAATAACACCAGAAGCTTAACCAATTGTTGAAATTGATAATTTTTTCTCTATACCATGGTATAATTCTTGGTGAGGGCAGGATGCTACTCAGGGTCAGGGTCATACTGGCCTGGGCTATGTGATCAGAGAGCTCCTTCATGTCTCTTTTTCATGTAGTCCAGGGAGGTACGACTCAGATCATTCACACCAACATGGACAATGACAGAGTCATATTTGTACTTGTTCTGGAGTGACCTGAGTGCTTGTGTTATGTGGCGGATCCTGGCACCTGACAGGCAGCTAACAGTAACCTTCTCCTTGTTCAACCTAGTGAGTGGGATGTCAGTGTTCCTGACTATAGAGTCACCTATTACTAATGTGTTGGGTATGTTATTTTCCCTTAAGGGCTGTGATTGCATGGCACACTGGTTTTGTGAAGTATGGGTTTCATGGTTTGTGTTGGGGGGGGTGGAGGTTGCTTGGATGTCTGATTTGGAAGTCTCTGTTGCTTTTGCAGATTTTTATTTAGAGCCTCCGAGTATGTTTTCGTGTATTTATGTGCGTTTTTTGCAGGTGCTGGTTCCATAGGTCTATGTGAGACTGGTGGGGTGATGCAAGTAATTCGCTTCTCCTCTTGACTGACTGGTCCAGTCTTGGGTTGAGAGAGCTTAGCTTCCAGTTTGGCTGTATAATTGCATCTCTTGCATGTATTAGTGTTTTGTGGAAGGAGGAGAGGGTTGTCTGTGTACATGAGGCAATTGTAACATTGCCTCAAAATGCCCAGATTCACCAGTTGGACCAGAGAGTACACCTGAAACTGCCCTTTGGACATGCCTGGATAGGTACAGTGAACTATTTTACTGACTGGCTGGTAAGGTCGAATAGAGAGCCTTGTCCTTCTCTACAGTATAGTGGGGTCTAGTGCTAAGGTTCATTAGTGCTTGCTATGAGTTTTGAGCAAGTGCCGGGATGAGAAGTGAATGGTTTGAGTGCTTAAGTTGAAAGTTTGTGTAGTTCCAAGGGAAAAATTGAAGAGTAGACTTTGTGGATATGTGGTAATATATGCACTTAACATGTAATTTAAGTCTTCTTTCTATTTATAATGTTGAGTGAAAGTCATGTAACCACAAACCAATTAGCAAACTCAAAAACGTTAGAGAGCCAATGAAAAACATTGGCTGTTCTCACCATAACTAAAACACATCAATATGTGCTGACATAATACAAATCTAGATTAAGAATCAAAATTAAAATGCTCTCTGTAGTCAGAGATTATTTTCTTAAGAAGTCAACTTTGAATGCAAACGGCAAAATTAACTCAATCAAAAATATACTCAGCCGTTAATTGTATCCAATAATGTCTATAGATTTATAAGAATCTAGCTCCTTTTATTACTTCTGCCATCATTAAGTCCATGTGAGATTGTGAACAATGTTGGAATGCTGGAATTTGCCCTTTCTCCACTGTAGAGCAATCTTAGAGTTGGTACATATAATTAGCAAGGGGTGATGGGAGCTTGCCACCCTGCAAAAACAATTTGTGTTTCTTCTTTTGGCTATCAGTCTTTCAGAATAATGGTTAGCCAGTCAATATTTCTCTATTCCGATATTTCAGAGTACACTCAATGGATATACCTGTAATGCCGCATCATGTACATACAACAACTTTGTTGATCTGTTCCTTTCAACCTGTTTGGTAATGTAGTCCATCAGAAGTATGAACAGCTATGGGCCCACTCAATTTCACTGGGAACATCTCTGCGAGTCCAAACACCATTTTTACTTGAGACTTTGGGTCCTTGTACATAGCCTGCTCTTATTCTACCAATGTTTCTGGTACTTTAAACCACCACGGGACTGCCCAAATCAGCTTAGCTTTTTTTGGGACTTTGTTTTATTCTAGCTGCAAGCCTTGGAATGCCCAGTAGGACTCTTTCCTTATCCCTAGCTTCTTCTTATTTATCTGTTTCACTCCAAACATCAGGTCTGTTGTGCTGAATTCTGATCTGAATCTGAATTGCTCATGTTCCATCTTACTTTCTAGTACTCTGCGTATTCATTTAGTGGTCATCCTCTCCAGAAATTTCATGTAGGATGACAGGAGTTTGATACCTCTGTACTGACCACAGTTGTGGATGCCTCCTTCATTTTTGTACACTGATACTAGCATGCTTATTCTCCAGTCATCTGTGATGCACCCTTCTCTATATACTGAGATGATTACCCTCCATTTCTCTCTTATCTCACCCAACATCTTGATAATATCTGCTGTGACATCATCTTCACTTACTGCTTTCCTTGACTTCATTTTGCTTATTGCTGTTCATATAAATATATATATATATATATATATATATATATATATATATATATATATATATATATATTTGTTTTTTTCATGTGAGCTCCTCTTTCTCTTTGTAGGCTGTGTCTGGGAAAGTACTACTTCTGTGGAGTTTTCTTCATTCAGAAGCAGCTGCAAGTACTCCTTCAATCTGCTTCAGTTTCTGTGGACAGGTGATAAGTTTGTTGCTGGCATCCCTTATGAAGGTGTCTGACCATCTTCTTTATCTTTCTGGCTTTGCCTTGCAAAATGAGATGAGTTTTTGTGCCACCTACTCAGTCACTTTCCAGAACCAGGTAGAGACTCACTAATGCCTTGTGTTTTGCTATTGCAAGTCTTCTCTTAGCCTCTTTGTTTACCAACAATTATGCCTTTTTAACCTGATCTATCTTTTCTATCTCTCTCTTTTTCCTGCACCACTCTCTTCTGTTGATGACCTCTTAGACTTGTGCACTCCATCAGCAGCTTTGCATGTGTAACTTATTTCCATGTCTAGTTTGGCTGCATATCTGTTGTATAGTCATTTTCATGCTGCATTGAGGTACTGCTATTCTTCAGTCCCATCTAGTTACTCTTCTTCTTCAGGTAATTCCTTTAACTTTGGTCTCTTCTCTGTCTCCAGTCAACTTTGAGATCTTCAGCTTAGTATCTTTTTGCCTTACAGCCTTCACTGACCACCGATTGAATCTGATTTTGGTAACTAGTGAGCAGACTGTTTTATTGGGGATGACTCTGCGATCATTGATTCTACCACAATACCTCACCATCAAGCTATTTTGCCCCACATATAGGGACCAGGGCAGTCCTCATATCCTCCTTTGTCTGTCCCAAACATGCATTCAGCTCACCCCTTACTGACATCAATTCATGCTTTATCTAGTAGATACTGTAGCTTCTGTCTGAAAATACTCTTTTCCTCATAATCACAGCCCTACTGTGGATCTTTGGCTGAGATTATGAATACTGTCCTGTCATTAAGCTGGAGTCTAATTACCAAGAGTTTAACACTAATTCTGAAGTCATCCCTCACTGCCTTTTAAAACTTCTCCCTCCACGTAAATCTCATACCATTTCTAGTCTGCCATACTCTGGAGTAGTACACTCTAGATCCCAAGCTTTTCTGCACCACCAGTATTGTCTCCTAGATAGAGAGGATGTCCAGCCACCTTTTTACCATCATGTCATCCATTTCTAAACTGCATCCAGTCGGTGAACTTACACAGAGTGCAGCGATCCTTAGAGCATGCTTGACTAGGTGATTGGTTTTATTTACACTTCTTGCTCACAAGAGCTATCCCAGGAAACTCAAGTTGGGTAACAAGACATCAGTCAGCCTGTAGCTTATTGATGTGCTGATCTTTATGGTGGGTATATTAGCCAAAAGAGGCACATCCATCCATCCCACTATTAGCATGGGTCTCTGGCATATGTTGGAGTTAGCTTTGCCTCAATCTAGTCAACACCAGAAAATACCCATAGCCATTTTTGGCATTGTTAGTCTGTAGTCTGTGACAATGCACATTACAGTTTGATGCCCAAAGTGGTTGGTCTTTACAACTCTTCTCCTATCGGGCACCTTTCAGAGTCTGTGTTGTTGCCCACAACTCCATTCTTGAGACAGTGTGAGTTGGATATACTCAGCATGTTTATTTTTTTTTTGGAAAAGAAGTCTACAGAGACACAGGGAGAACATGCAAACTCCATACAAGCATTTGTCTGGAGGTCTGGATCAAACCTTGTCCGTTGTGCATGGCAGGCCAAGACCTTAATCATTATGCCACTGATCTCCACACACATCATTACATGGCATATTTTTGTGACGGTTGCCCCCAAATCCTCTTAGTTAATGTAAGAAAAATTCATTAGTTAGTAAACTAACACTGTGAAAGGGGAAAAACCACAATAATCATTTTTGAAGCTTGTACTGGGAAAATTCTCACAACTCAAAAGAAGTGAGGTGACATTTCTGTGTGGTCTAGATTTGGACAGTGAGTTCATTACATGACTATTGGATCATCTGTTTGATTTCCACTTAACTACTTACTTTGATTGGCTATCAAATTACTTGTCACAGATTTACTCAATTAGTAACATGTCCGACTATTAGCAATAGCAACATAGTTGGGTGTTAAACCCTTGACACTCTAAATGCCATATCCATATAACATACAAAAATGCACATTTCCCATAATAAAATATTCTTTGAGAAGTGATGGCTTGACAGTATGTCTCTAAAAGTTTCACAGACAAGATAGTTATAACTACTGACTTCTTGCTATTATCGTGGTTCATTTTGTCTGAATGCGCAATTAATGACCAAGACTGAAGTCAACATGTGGTGGAAAATTAACTGATTGACATTTATCTCTACCATTCCATCTCTAAGATGTACCTTTCCACATCTTTTTTCTGTTAAATCAAAATTTATGTGGATACAGTTATTATTCTTACAGAGTGTGCCCTTTTTCCAGCATGGTTGTATGACTATGGATTTAAGTTAAGGATGTGGAGTCAAAGCCCCTACATGGCAGATATAGGGGTTTGCTCTCCCTGCAAAAAAATAAATAAATAAAAACAAGACAATACTATATAAATATTTATACTATCGGTATACACATACATACACACACAGTACAGGAAATAATACAATACGTGGTAACACTTAACATAAATGCTGTGCAATAAGTAATAACATTTAGCAAATAAATGCTGCATTCAATTGTCACTAGGAGACAAAACTGTATATAAAACAACAAGAGCACTGCCTGATTTCATGGGTCTGGTTTAGATAACCTTGAAGCTTTATGAATAATAAAGTCTAATATCTGAAGATCATTCTATATTCTGAATAAAAACAAATGAAAGAACACTTACAACTCCACACCACACTTATATATGTTGTCTACTCATAGCAAAGTGCAAGTAAAGCAATCTGTCTTTTCCCATTGAAAGTATGGCCAGAGCAAGTGAAGTGCTTCTGAGCTGAGCTGTTAAGTTACATAATCATAAAGGGAAGATAATGAAGGCTCTTAATTTGCTCTTATGCACTGTAATCAGAGAATAAGACAGTTGTTCAAGCCACAGATCCTAACAGGAGATTAAATCAGTGTATACAGACATAACCACTCCTGGCTATGAGAATGCCTCAGCATTGCACAAGTGGTTTGGCATTAATAATGCTAATGACTACTGCAGAAATTATCTGGGAGACAACATGTATTCACTAGGTTTCACTGTATGCACTGACTGCAACCTTATAAAATTAAGGATTTTTTGGAAAAATGAAATGCAGCAGCATAAATATTAAGCAGTCAGTACATCTCAAAGCAGCTAACAATATGATGGATTTGTGAGAGACATTCTGATTTTTTAAGCAATGCAAGAAAATTATAGAGAATGTATTAAAATTCGTTTTGGCATACCATGGGTCCATGCTGCAGACACAGCACATTACTGAAACAGATATGTGGCTCAAAATGTGTTAACTCACTATTTTGGTGTGATTTATAAAAGTGTGAGCTGAAGACAGATCAGGGCTATGAGTTCTAGTATATGCCCTGAAATCCTCTGTTTCAGACTGGTCCATCAAAAAAAAAAAAATCATAATTCTGAATGAGGTTGCTGTAAGACATACTTCAAGATTTTTCACCATTCAGAGCTATCTTGTTATCTTAATGCATTCTTTAGTGGTACAAATGTTTAACATGTGCATTGATTAGGTAGAACTAAAGCAATGTCTTTCGGCTTTTCCACAGATAGCTTGGCAGTGAAGTTTTTATGGTGTCGAGTTGCCAGCCCAGAGACCAACCTTCACAGAAGACACACACACATGCATGCATTCACCTACCTGCATATCTTTAAAACTCTCTTAACCACAGGGAGGACATGCAGACTCCGCACAGAAGGCTCCCTAGTCGAGTATTGAACTGGAGAACCTCTTCCTGGGAGGCGACAACTCTAACCACTGCACCACTGCTATTCTAGAATTTTCACTTTAGGTGAATTCTCATTTTAAAAGCAAAATGAACAAATCCATGAAAACTTTTGTACAATTCTATAATAAATGGCTGAATGGAAAGAAACTGGTGGACCGATGTCTGGAGTAGTATGTAATATAGAAGTCACACATGTTTTACTTTCTTGCACACATTTAAAAAAGGTATGACATAACTTTTCTTTCAAAAGACAAAAGGCAATTAATGTTATTAATCATACAGAAACTGTATTAAAAAGCTACACAATCTCAAAATGATTTATAGCATCAGATGGAGGATGCAAGTTAAATTAATACATTGAGGAAGCATTCTGTAACTAGGAAAACTGCTAAACGTTTTCCTAATCCCCTGTTTTAATAGTTCAAAGAAAAAGAGATTCAGGCTGGGTGCAGACTGTTTTCTTTTTGATGTTTTAAGATTGCCCAGGATATGACAAGAGAATATAGTAGCAAATAGTCATCCCTAATGGTGACACACCTTTTTTGTTTAATCTACTAAAGGTCGAGAGATGAATTTCAATTATAGAATGTCAGGAAGCACAAGTGTGTGCTCTTGATAAGTGCAGTGCTTAAGGCATCTACACATTTTTTTTTCAGAATTTCACTATAGTTGCTGTTCCTTTGGAAAGACTTCTGTAATTTTTTTTCTTAACCAGCAGACAAATGAAGTAGGCATTTATAAGAAACTCAGTCTTGGAAGCCCTTAAACTGATAAACTGCATATGTTTTTGAATGCGTGACACTGGTGTGTTCGGATATCAGAAAAGGCTCTTTTCACTGCATTTTGGTCTACCTTTTTTGTTTTTGTTTATTTGCAAATATTCTTCGATCTCCTTTTATCCTGCTTCAGTATTTTCTATATAAATGCATTTCAACAGATGGATCATTCCGGTATTGCTGTTACATTTGCAAATTAACTAATTATGCCTGCAACTATTTGCCAAAGCATTACAATGAATCTTTCATGCTGGCCATCATTTTGTCACATATGAGCTGATTATTTCAAGTAGTAAAATATGAGAAGGGGCAGCTTAATGAGTTTGAATTGATGAGGGATTAAGTTCCTTGGTTTACAATAAGGATTAATTCATGCACTATGTTAAAGAATGAATATTAGCACAAAAAAATAAATAAATAAAAACACAAGAGCGTATAATTAGTGTCACATTTTGTCTGTAAAATCTAAAATGGAAAATAACTTCATGGCTGAGAAGAAATGAAAAGATAATTTGTTTAATTGCTTTATAAAGCTTGTCTTATTTTTAAATATGATTATGACTGCTGCAGATCAGTGTAATTTGCAATGCTCAGTTTGTATGAGTGGAATATTTATTGCAGTAACCTTTCATACAGGCTGATATAAAATCATGAAAGTATATAATTTACTGCTTGTACATCATTTAGTTGCAGAAAATGAGTATACTGGGGTAGCGAATTCATGACTAGTACCAGTAAGCTACACAATCACATGTGACAAGTCAACATACTTACTTTAACAATCCTCTCTATCAATTCAATCAAATCAGCAGTTAGACTGCACTACTGTAACTTCTATGAGTTTAAATGGAAGATAACCTGGATGATGGCAGATGTGTATCGCATGACCATTTTTTCTATGAATTCTTTATGAACACCATAATCTTTTTATAGCATCATGGATGAACGAATGGTAACTATGTTCTGAAAAGCCACAGATCAATTTTATCACCTACAATCTTTTACAGTGTAAGAAAACTATGATGTACTGTACAGCTATAAAGTTTCGGGTAGGACAAAGAGGGCCCGACAGTTGCAGGAATGCATATAAAGAAATAGACTTGATGAGTGCCACAGGATTTAGCATACTCTCCTTTTTTTTGTCTCAGTCACAAGGGAATAAAGACAGAACAGGACAATATTATTTAGAGATTATGTTAGGACTTTCCAACAATTTCCCATGATGACACCTCAGAGATGTCAAAAACTGCATACGAACCTACCAGGGAAATAAACAACCAAACAAGCAAGCAAAATGTGCTAACAGCAACAAATCATGATAAAACTGCCACAAAAGGGAAACTTTAATCCTATCAGAAATGAAACAAATGGACAAGAAAGTACACGCTGCAAGCATGCCAATTAACTTCAGATAAAATGATGACTGCAGTCAAACCCCACTGTGTTGATGTACCCCACCAATATTTTAACACAGAAAATGACAATTTACCTCAATATATCATCATCATCATGTCATTTTCTGTCCAAAAGTATGGAAGCAGTCCACTCAGTCGCATGCATATCTGTTTGACCAAGTAAACTATATTCTGCTTTCAGAGAATGTGTATGTTACCATATTTGGATTTTGCCAAAACTGGTAAGTTGTATTAGGGGTGGGAGTGTCTGTGCAATTGTTTGTAACTTAGGTTTAGAAAAAAATGGTTGAGGTAAGGGGATAGTCTTTGCTTTGTATGTAGGCAATATAGTTAGTTGTGTTTGTAGTTGTATGTGTTTCATACCCAAGCATATCTTCTGTATTGGTACTGCTTCAGAATTAAGGTGCAGTGTTAGGCTTGGGTGGTAGAGGCTGGACAGGGTTAGGGTTAGCACACAAATAAGGCAGTTTGAGGAGGTTAGCAAATGTCACCTGTTTACCTGTAAGCACTATCCTCCTACCTTTGACAAATCACACATCAAGCATCACTCATTTCAACCATTCATATATACAAACACTTTCACATCTACAGCACACCATACTCGGACTTAGTCATAGGCCAGCTAGGTGGCCACCTAGGGCACTACTCTATCGGGGGCACTTTTCCAGTATTTACTCATTTCTTTCTTGTACTAAAGTAATGTGTTGAATGAATACAAGAAAAACTGAAGAGTAAGACAAACTGAAAAAAGGAAGAAAAAAATAATCTGGATGGTGTAGGTAGACCAGGATGGGGGCACCGTGGAACCCTTTTGCCTAGGACACCAGTTGACAAAAGGCCAGCCTTGCAGCACACTTTCAGCAAAGCAGTCATTAGGACCACATCAGAAGGATCAATCTATATCTAAAATCAAATAAGTATGTGAAAAGAAGTTTTAAATCAGGTTTGTTTGGAGGAATAAAAGAAACATGCTTTCTTGCAACAAAACAGGGGGAGAAACAGACGCAGTCAAGTCACAACAGGACTTCCAAACATCAATTCAAAGTTACAGTTTTCCATCATACAAGGTTTTTAAAAGCAGATAGTACTTACAGACACAAGTGCTTCAATACTTCATTTACTAATATCTTCAGAATATTTCACCCTTGCAAACCTATTTCATCACCTGGACCCCCTCAACTTTCTAGCCAAATTGTCTGTATGTTTTAAGAGGAACCAGAGCTGACGTTTCATAGCCTAAAATTTTCAGTCTTACATCACTTTACAGATTTGCCTAGATTAATGAAAACTTACAATATCACCACAAGTCTCTTCATGTAAAGCAGCAATCTCTCTTTGGATGTGGTAACTGTAAAATGTGAAAACTGGTAGAGCTTTTCTTTACCCTTTCCCCATAGGAGTTTCATCCTCGCTCCTAAGATGCCTCTTAGCCCATAACTATATGTAG
This sequence comes from Protopterus annectens, assembly GCF_019279795.1. Taxonomy (NCBI): domain Eukaryota; kingdom Metazoa; phylum Chordata; order Ceratodontiformes; family Protopteridae; genus Protopterus; species Protopterus annectens. The sequence continues at coordinate 211,259,166 of NC_056742.1, read as the reverse complement.
CTGCTTACATCAGCCTTGGGGTTATGGCTGCTTTCAAGTACATATCTACTAACTGTGTTTTGGGACGTGAGCAACTGACACAGCACAGGAACGCTACACCATTTAAAATAACTCATTATTTATTTATTTATTGCATTTGTTAACCGGAAAAGTCCACTGGGCCTGGAATGAGTCCATTTTCATCGGGGGCTCAGGGAGAAAATCTCCACAAAATTGCATACAAAGATAAATATTAATACACTTCATGGAAAAGTTCATGAAATTACTTACAAAGAATGTATTGATTCACATAGAAGAGGATATCAGACTCTACTATTACATTAAATAAAGACTAATAAAGCAAACGTGAAAAAAGTTACAATCCTGGACAAGTAGAAGTAATAAATGGCATATGTTCACATAACACATGAATGAAAAATAAGCCTACAGGATTGGTAGTGTGCATCCAAATAACACTTGAATGTAGTGTATCTGCTAGGGTAATTGCCATGGGGAGTTGTGTGCAGTGTAAGAAATCATAGGAAATTAGAAGGGCTAGGGAGGGTAAGGACAGTTTAAAGTGACAGGGAAGCTAAAGGTAGGCAGAGTGAAAGGAAGGAAGTGACAGTGAGAGCTATAACACTTAGGAGGGGCGTTAGGAGTTGGAGATGTGTGTTGGGGTACAGGAGCATAACCAATGGGAGGAGAGATATAGTTTGAGGATTTTTTAAAGTGGGCAGGATTGCTGATAGTTCTGAGTGAAGGGGGAGATTATTCCATGGTTTAGAGATGGTGTAGGAATACAACATTTGGCTTGCTGTGAGCTTAGGTTTCTCAATGGATAGTAGCATTTTATTTTTGGACCGGAGGTGTCGATTAGGCTGATACATGGTCATTATGGACTGAAGGACAGATTTCTGGGTTGTAGATGAGCTTGTGGACTGTGGATAATTGTAGAAAAGTGAGATATTGAGGGGATTTTAGACAACTTAGTTGATGCAGAGAGGAACAGTGATGGGTAGAACATTTAGTGTTTGCAGAAAGTTTAGCAATTTTGTTGTAACAAGAGTCAAATTTTGTTTTCAGGGAGGACTGTAGGTTGGTGAGAATGAGAGGACCATATAGAAGTGTTGGAAGCAGGAAGGAAGAGGCCAGATCCTTTTTTGCAGACAGGCTAAGAAAATAGTTATGGCTATACAGGGCACCTAGTTTTTGATGTTTTTTTAATGTTGTTATAAATGTGAAGGTTGAAAGTTAATTTGTCATCTATGATGATGCCTAGCAATTTGGTACTGGGGATGACTTCAATAATGATGTTATTTTGGGAATGAATGGAGAATAGTGACTTGTCAACAAGCCTGAATTTTGTGGGGGTAAGTACTAAATGTTTTGTTTTATTGGGGTTGAGAGCGAGATGGTTCTGAGACATCCAGGTTTCAGTGGAAGTAAATGCTTCTTGGGTGAGATGCTATAGTGTAGGGGCAGATTTAGCAGAGCAGATAATAGCCGAGTCATCTGCATATTGGATAACAGTACTGTTGGTGAGAGAGGAATGAAAGTTGTTGACAAATATACTGAATGAGAGGGGTCCCAGTATTAAACCTTGGGGGACTCCTGTATTTGTAGTTATGAAAAGAGGGGAAGAGTGTTACCATTTTGTAGATTGTTTCCTATTACTGAGATAGTTAGTAAACCATTGCAGGTAGGGGGAGATAGTCCGAGATTACAGAATTTAGAAAGCAGGAGTGTTTGGGAAATAGTGTTGAAAGGCTTTGCTAAATCCAGGAAGAGTGCTGAGACAAATGAACCAGCATCTTGAACACTGTTCACAGTGTCTAGGAAGGAAATGAGGGCAGTGTTAGTACTATGTCCAGGCCTAAAGCCATGTTGAGTGGGGGAGAGGAGTTGGTGTTGGTTCAGGTGGCTGAGGAGTTGAGTATGAATACACTTCTCAAGTATTTTGGAGATTGTGGAGAGGATGTCAAAAGGACGGAAGTTTTAGATGTTGGCGTTATTGCCACCTTTATGAAGTGGAAGGATACATGCTCTTTTCTAGATATCAGGTATATGGGCTTCCTGATTGGACCTGTTGAGAAGGATGCTGATAGGATATGCAATGGAGGAGGCTGAGAGTTGTAAGTATTCTGCGGCTAAGTTTTCAAGGGCATTGGTGCAGGGTTTAAGTTTGTGAAGACGTTTTTTGATTGTGGAGTTTAGCATGTGTGTTAGAGTGAAAGCAGACAGAGAATTAGAAGAGGAATGTATAGGTGAAATTCCTGGTGGGTCAGTTATTATAGGTGGGAAGGTGGTAGTAAGTTTTTTGATAGTGTCAATGAAGTATGTGTTGAAAAGGGAGGCTATCTCAGAGGGTGTTTTTTCAGGGTTTGGATATGGGTTGTTGTTTGCTCCAGGGCGGAGAAGGGAGTTGATTGCTCCCCAGAAGTTTTTGGGGTTTATTCTATGTTGGTCTTGATAGCCTGGAAGTATTCTTTTTTATTTTTGATAACTAGGTGCTTAGCCTGATTGTGGAGTTGTTTATAGAGTGAGGTTGGATGGTGATTTGATTTTTTTCAGGCTTTCCAGGCTTTGTTCCTAGAAGAAATAACTTGCTTTGTGGTCTTCGTAAGCGAGATAGCATGTTTTGCCTTGATCATTTTTAACAGGAGTGGGGCAAGACTATTTAGGATCCTAAGAAATGTAGTATTGAAGAATTCTGTAGCTTCATTGAGTGGGAGAGTTTTTAGTGGGCTAGTATTCTGAAGGATGTCATTTAAGGTATTTGGGGAGAACTGGGATAGAGCTTTGGTGTATCTATATTGGTGTACGTTTGCTATGGAGGTGGGCTTATGTATTATGAATGCAAGAGAGTGATCACTAATGCTATTTGGGAGAATTGTTGAGGTGATAACCTTTTCTGGGTCAGAAACCAGGATCCAATCCAAGATTTAGCTTTTGTCTTGCTTGACGTTGGGTCATAGATATGAAGGTTAATATCTGTAGAGGGGTTGTTATTGGAATTATCTAGCCAGTTAATATTGACGTTGCCTAGGATGACAGTTTCCTTTTTTATATTGCTGGTTGTCCAGGCAAGAATGTCCTCAAGAATAGGAGTATTATTACCTGTGGGGATGTATACAACTATGATGCAAAGGGTTTTGCTGTCATTGAGTTTTAGGAAGGATACAAGTAGCTCTGCAGTGGAGAAGTGGGGAATTGGTTTGGGATATGGGATTACTGTAAAGGAGCTTGGGAATAATAAGGCAATGCCACCACATTTTTTATGAAGTCCATCAGTTCTGAGGCAAGATTAGTTTGGGGAAAGAAATTCAGAATCTTTGATGTATGGTTTTAACCAGGTTTCAGTGATAGCAGTAAAGTATGGGTTATGTTGATTTAGCTATGCGTACAGTTGGGGAATTTTGTTTCTAATGCTTTGCAAATTAATTGTGGTAAAGTTTAGAGATTTTGTGGAGTTAGGGGAATTAGGTGAAGGAGGAGAAGGGCCAGGGTTATGATGTATGTCATGTATGTCACCACAAAGGACTAGTTTACTGAGAACTGGGAAGTAGGTGGGTAGAGGCTTCTTTTTTAGGTAATGGAAGTATTTGAAGTTACGGTTGTATGGAAGGTTGTGGTAAGGGGGAAGGGTGATGAATTTCTTTAGCAGTATTAAATCTGAGTGTTGACCATATGGCAGAGTAACTGGGGAGGGTGTGTATGTGGGTAGATGTGGAGGGGGATGGTATAGAAGGTATGTAATCTGTGTGAAGTGAAGATAGTCTTAGAAGAAGTGAGATGTAGATAGTAAATGTAAAAAGAAAGATGTTGAGTGTAAGAGGCATAACTAAGTGATCCTTTGGTTAAAAAGGTTGTGGGTGAAGAATTCTGGTGTAGGAGTAAAAATGGGGGAGGTATAGTAGTATAGAATGAGTGGAGGGCAAAGATGTGACTAGGATTACTGGGTTATGAGAGAAGGCTGTTGTAAGGGGTAGAAAAGTAGGCTTAATGGAAGGGTGTAGAGTAAATGAGGTGAGTAGATTGAGTTTAGGAAGAGAGGATGGGTGGAGAGTATGGGGCTAAGGAGAAATGTGTGTGTGTGTGTGTGTGAAGGTTGATGAAGTAGGGGGAGGAGTGTGAAGGGGAGGTCTGTGATTGGAGGATGGATGGGTAAGAAAGGTGAGGATAACTATAAGTGCAATTGAAGTCTGGGTGGATGTGAATGGGGGTAGGGTAGGGGGAGAACTGAGTCGGTTTGCCCAGCTGGAAGATGCAGGAGTGCTGAAAAAAACAGTCAGTCAGGTACAACATGGAAAACTAGATGATCAGGTAAGCCATACTGTATTTGGATGTGAGACAGTCTTTTAGGTGGGAAAAATGAGTGTTCATAGGTTCATAGGTAGGTACTAGACTATCAGCCCTGAGGCCTTTACAAGCCCAGCCAAAAAGGTACCCTGGCTTTTGCCACCCAAGAAAATTATTTTCCTGTGCCACTGTCGAGCAGAGCCACAGAGGTGATCCCCGGGGTGAATTTCCTATTTCCCATCCAATCATCAAGATTTTTCTTGAAGAGTGCTAATGAGGAGCTTCATTTGATATAGATAAGTAGTTTATTCCAGAGTATGGGAAGTCTCTGGGACAGGAATCTATCCCTCTGGCATGTTCTGTTTATTGTGGTGACAAGGTTTAGGTCCCTAGAGTGTGTAGCTCAGAGGGATTGGGATTTCTTTAAGTGGAGCATGCCCAACAGCTCTGGGTTTGACATAACTTTGTATGTTATGCAGAGATCACCTCTGAGTAGGCATTATGCGACGGAGTAAAGCTGGAGTTTTTTTAGACGGTCTGCGTAGGGCATCTGTTTGAGGCCGGTAATCCTCTTTGTGAGGTATTTCTGTGGCATTTCCAGTTATTGTAGATGTCTTGTGAGGTACATAACAAAAGGGGCATTGTACTCTATAATAAGTCTAATGAGTGATAAGTAGAGGGGAACAATGACCTCTTTTTTTTCTGGATGAGAAACCTTTTGTGATGAGGTGTACCACGTAGAAGGATTTCCTGACTACTGTGGTGATGTGATTATCAAAGGAGAGACTACTGTCCACCTGTGTCCCAAGGTCTCTTATCACACTTTCGGTGTTAAGTATACTACCGCCTATGTTGTAGTTCATGGGTACAGAGTTTTTTACCAAAGGGGATGACAATGCACTTTTTGGCATTGAGCTTGAGGCCATGGCTTTGACACCAGGCATCTGTCTCAGTGAGGTCCTTTTGTAGGATGTTCACATCGTTAGGAGTTTCGATTATGGCTCCTAGTTTGCAGTCATCTGCGAACTTCCTTAGCCAAAGACCTTCTGTGTTAGCCTGTACTTCAGAAAAGTATAATGGGGAAACTACACTCCCGTATAGTTGCGAGCTTTATAGCATGTAAAATATGGGAGAAAGAAAGGCTTTCTCCTGGGTTGTATTTTTTGTTTGGTTCATATGTTCTAGTAGTTAAAACGGAGATTAAAACAGTGCACAATGGCTTTTTATTAGGCATTTGCTGCCATCTAGTGGACTTTGAGGGAAAGGACAGTTTAAATGAACTAAAAAAAAGAAAAGGTATATGTAAATGAGAGACAGTGCGGGGTATGGAAAAACATCCTTGGGGGTCCGTACTCTTGCTGAAGCACTGCAGTGTGGAATACACACAAACACACACATCATTTTTGTGTTTAGTAGGTTCTTCCCATTGGTTCACTGTTTCTTTGTTCATATACAGTAAACTTAGGGAATGCCCTGCTTTTGGTTATTTTGATCCCTAGGCAGTCTTGTTTTAGAAATCTTCACCCCTGAAAGTTCATTTTGTCACCCCTCCCCACCCCCTGATAACCTCTGCTGGTCACCTTGCTTTACGTTTAAGTTTAAATTGTTGCCTATTTAAAAAAGATTTCTTCTTAATTAAAAGCCAAGTGGGTTAATGGTCTACTGATGTAGTTTAATTTCTCCCTTGCATTAAATATGTTTTTCAAACAGACTTTTTGATTGCCTGTGCTGACTGTATTATTTGCTATCCACCTCTGCGTGATCATGAAATGTGAAGCATGCCCAAGCATATTGATTTCTAATCTTTTAGTTAATTCATGACAAAAATCTCTTACCTTCCTCCAAGAAAAGGTATGTTACTTAGGAAAGGTATTTTCAGTTTTGGCTTCTGATTAATAGATAGCTCTGAAGACATAAGTGTGTCTTATGTTCATTGGGTGGGTTTGCCTTTTCAACTTGGAGTAAGAATGCCTGTAACTTCCTTGTTAGTGCAGTCCACAAGATAGTTTTACAGCTTTGTATGTTTTCATGCATTCTATTTAAGTTCCGTATTTTTTTTTTTAATTAATTAATTAATTAATTAAACTGGAAGCTTACTAACAGGCCTCCATTACTAGTTGTACCATTCTGTTTAATCATTTTACTCCATTTAATATGGACATTTGTCCTGAATGTACTTTAGCTCATCTGACAAACTTACTGTACTGGTATTGTTAAGCCTTGGGAACATCTCCACATCTACTTGTGATGCACCTGAAATTTTTTATGACCCAAAGTCATTTTCCCTGGTGTCACCTTTCTATATATATACTGTATGTACTTTATTTACTTATGGCACCTATTCTGCAATGAATGGCAAACTGGGTCAATTAATGTTTTTTTTCTTCTTACATTTACTGATTCTAGGCTGCCAGATTACATTATTGCTTTTAAATTCCATGATTATTTATTTATTTATTTTTACAAATGTGCCCACCACTGGCTTCAGACTTAGATTTCCCTCAGGGTTATATGGCTACTGTTGAGGTGAATTTGACCTTGTAATTTTCCCCACCATTCAGTCTATTGCCTTTCCTGTTAGATAAGGTTGAAAAGACAGATAAATTTAGTATTATCTTAGTGCATCTGAAGCATGTTTATTATCCCTTTGAAGTAATATCTTCCATGCATTAAATGGCTGCTTTCATCAAGTAACTTAAATCCCATTCATCAAACTTTAATGCCATCTACAGTGGTGTCTGTCTACTCTTTGATATAAACCTTTGTGGACATTCACAGCAACCCTTTATTGTGTGTACCATCAATACATGTACCAGTACCCCATGCTTGCAATATTAGCTATTTTTAAGATCTCTTCTTTCACTCTGCCTCTTCCAGGACAAGCTTATACTCCTCTTTTTTTTTTCCTTTTCTTATTTTATTTCAGAGACACTGTTGCTGAAATTTCAAAGCCCCAAAACACCAAGTTTTACTTCACTTAACAAATTAACCTATATTAAAGAAAGTTCGCAATATCCCTGCAAATTGTTTTATGTAAGGTGATAATCTTGCTTTAGACCCAGTAACTGCTTATAGCTTGAGGTCAACAGTACAGCTTTGATTCCCCCTTTTCAATTATAGTTGTGCAATCTATACTTCTGAGGTGTCTCATAGTCCATATCAACATGCAACTGCTTAAATGAGACTTGGGCACTATGGTTGTTTTTAAACACACAAGTCTATAACCAAGGAGCAACTGAAAGCAGAAGGATTCTACATCTTTTTTTATAATTGTCTCTGACAAACTCCTGATGTCCATATGCAGTCATTGGCAGGGGATGCCCTGATCTGCACAGCTGAGCAATGCATGGCAGTACTTTGCACCCCTACTATACCACCATGTCCATTTCCTTTATATTCCTCATATATAACTACTTCCATTTGTAAATGGTATCACTTCATTAATTTCTCATTTCTATTCCTTTCAGTCTAAATGTTCTTTTCCACTTGCTCTTAACTTCATTTCCTATATTGCTACTAGTCACTTTCTCTCAAACTCCCATCTCACTCTTTTTTCATTATTCATCTCTTTTTCAACTTTTGTTTTTACTTCTATCACCCAAAATGAACTAAGTATTACAGTACATACCTGTTGATACTTGTAATTCTTCCCACTTGACTTCTCTCTCTGCACATTCAGCCACCCACACTATACACAACTGTCCTCTTTCATGGCACAATTACCTCCCAAGGGAAAATGTACTTCAGGTTAACATAAATTTCAAGACAACCTACTTATAATCATATAAGAGCTCTCTGAAAGACATTGCAATCATGCATTATACAGATAAACTAGACAAATTACATTTACATCCCACAAGTATAAGCAATCACTGTAGTTTTCTTATTTGTTGGTTATTGATGGTTAAGAAAAACAAAGCAAAAATAATTACCTCCTGATTGATATCAAATGAAAACCTTATACACTGAATTACAGAACTTGGCCTTATCATCTGGGATACTGCTTACAATAGCATGGACCCAACATCTGTCCATTCAAGTCCAGCTATACCCTTTAAAAAATAAATAAAATCTTCAGGAAAACTACCAAATACCACTTAATAAAAATACCTATGAGTAATTGTTGATCAACATTTCTCCATTGTCATGCAGACTTACACACATAAATATCTATTGCTCACTTAAAAATGTCTTTCAAAATTTCCAGTCAAAGGCAATAAATGCCATAACCTAGGTTAAAGTATGTCTTACCTCGCATTTGTGTTTACTCTTATCAAAAGACCATCTCCTGGATTCTCAAAAGCCTGCACAGGGTGCAAGATGAGTGCAGTAGCTCACGTAGGCAATATATCTGCCGTGCGATCCAGGAACAGCCGGCAGGGGCGTGCATGAGAGCTCCAGCACCAGTCTTGCATGGACTAAGCCCTGGTATGCAAATCACCTAATTTGCTGGAGAAATCCATGCAAATGAGGTGATATTGCAATCCAGGAAGCTTGCAATAGTCCATGCAAGACAAGTGCAATCTGCAGAAATGTACTCGGTTACTAACAGAGTACAGTTCTGCATATTCCAAAATGGAGCTATGACAGCTCCAAATAAAGGCTGCATATTATTGAGGAAGCATTTCAATGACCAAGTAGAAGGCCAGTGGCATTGCAAACTGTTTAAAAAATAAATAAAACAACTTTATTTTTTTGCCGATGTCGGCTGTTTCAGCGTAGGGCAGCGGCGCGCAAACGGGATCGGGGGGAAAATAATAAAATAAACTGAAAATGACCATTCTTACAAAAATCAGTATTCTGTCATGCAAGTCAATGACAGGCAAAAGACAACTTGGCCAGTGAGTAGTGGTTGCTAAGGGGGAGGCTCAGTGTGGGACATGTAACTATGCATTAGTAGGCAATCCTATGCAAATGAGGGAAAGGTTAGTAAATCCCAGATTTCCCCAGGGTGTGAGGCAGGTCCCAAGAGTGTAAGAGTATAAATAGCTGGGTACAAGACTAGGATATAGATGACATCATGGGGGGGTGTCAGGAATACTGTAAGCGGATTGGAGACCTGTGGCTCGAGAATGCTCCCAGGTTAGCACAGCTAAGCCAGGGATATGTCAGTGTAAGCAGATGTGTGTGCCGTGCACTAGGCTTTACAGGAAGAAAAAGGAAGTTATACCATGAAAAAGCAGCTGCATCCACATCTGAGCACTCAGTTCGCGCGGCATGCACACGAGCCTAAACAGGGAGGCAATGGGAAGGGAAAACAGCAGTAGGAAGGTAATCAAGGAGACCTATTTGAGCTGCCAGGTGAAATGTATCAGAATCAGCTAATCACACAGGTAGCAGACCAGCACAGCCCAGCCCAGAACACCACTATAAACCAAGCAAACACCTACCTGCTGGTGTTTTCCACACTCTACACCACAGGTGTATACAAGCAGGGAAATTTTAAAACCAAACCTACAAAATGAGAAGGGCTGCAGCAGGCAACATAGAACAAAATGTGCAAGAAGCTGAGGGTGGTGAGGATGTCAATGCTGCCGAACAACCCACAGTGAGGAGACAGAGAAGAGTGTACAGACCTAGGGTAACCTACCAGGGGCTACATGAGCTGGAGATAGTGGAGCGCCATAGGGTAGACAGAGACCTCCTACAGCAAATCGTCGACGAGCTATGCAGGCCACACCTGACACACCACACTAGCTGAGGGGAACCCATCCCAGTGTATACCAAGGTATGTGTAGCCTAGGTATACTAGCCACAGGTACCGCCCAAACTACAACTGGGGATAACATGGGCATCTCACAAGCATCAGCATTCAGAGTATTCCACCAATTCCTGGATGCCATGTCAGCACATGCCAGTGAGCACAAATATTTCCTCAACACACGTGAGGTGTTGACCCGCAATATGCGTCTCTTCCACCAAATAGCTAACTACCCTGGGGTAGTGGGTGCTATAGACTGCAGGCACATATGCATCAAATCGCCACCCGGTGAGTAGGTTAGGGCCTACATCAACCACAGGGGCATCCCCTCCATCAACTGCCAGGTCGTATTTGATGCTCAGGGCATTATACTGACTGTGTGTGCTGGCTGCCCTGGAAGCTATGACAATTCACACATTTGGCAACTGATGCAGCTGTACCACAGATTTGCTGATGTGGACATCCCCTATGGTCACCTAGTGAGGGATGCTGGATACCCACTGGAGCCATGGCTGATGACACCCATCAGAAATGCACACACACCTGAACAACAACGCCATAATAATGCAAACGCACAGCCCAGACATATAATAGAGCATGTGTTTGGGATGCTCAGGTCGCGGTTCTGGTATCTGGACACATCCGGTGGAGCCCTGCAGTATTCACCAGCTACATGTACCCAAACAGTAATGGTATGTGCTATGCTACACAATATGATCCTGTGTAAACAGCTGCAGCAGGAACAGCATGGGGCAGGGCCACACAGCCCCCCACCAATGCCAAGGCCTGTGCAGGTACAGAGTGACTCAGAGGAGGAGCAACCTGAGCCTGCCCCATTAGGCAGAAGGGGACATGCCCAGTATGCCCTGGCCTTGGCAAAGAGGCAACACATAGCACATGCACTGACATAGTAGGGCACCAGGGAATAACACCTCTCTCTGACTCGCACAGACAGTAAAAGGGATGCCAAACATGACACTACCTGTGCCTAACCATGTATAGGGAGTGTACTATGTGCATCCAACAAAGGCAGCCCTCCAGCACCATCCACAAGTCTGGCACACCCTCAAGGTAAGTCAATCAACCTACCAATTGTCAAATTGAGTAGAATGTGTTTTTACCTGTAGCTATGATATGGATGTGAACATTCAAGGGAATTGGGTGGCCGGATGTCAAGGCAGCAGAGAGTAGACACTCACAGTGGCAGCATGAGATCTGTAACACATACTGGAGTCACCATAGTAGCCAGTACTACACAGGGTGACAGAACCCACTGCAGGAAATGGCCTGAGTGACAGGGGTGTCCATAAGAGCCACACATACCAGTCAAGAAGGATCACATACCCAGCAACAGTCCTGGCCAGCAGGACAGGTGAAGGCAAACACAAAAAAATGCTGTACTATGGCCTCCAAATGTGCCCTATGGTTAAGCCCAACCCCACGCCTACACAGATAGACCACAGCAGGCCAGGCAGTCGGATGTAAGTTGTGAAGGCTAGGAAGTCAGACACTAATATGTAGGTAAACACAGCTAGGATCTGTACTACACTGGTAAGCCATTGCCAGCAGTATAGGCAAGACTACTGACTGAAATGGAGTACCTGACTTACCAGTACAGTCCTAGCAAATGTGTACAAGTGTCAGGTGCGACCCCTCCATCCAATGTATACATAGAGTAACAGTCAGGTGTGCACCCCGAGTCCTGTGTAGATCAGTAGAAACAGTCTGGTGTCCCCCCTGCTATGCAAACATATAGCAACAGTCAATGGCAAATGACTGATGGATACCCTGCAGACACAGCATGCTACCCGTTGGTGTACTACAAAAGGTCAGCACTGCAGTGCAAACAATCTGGACATGGTCCACACATGCAACACAGATGGCCATACTGGGCATGCTCACACACTTAGAGGAACGAAGGCAATGTCATTCAACAACATACTGAGAGGTCATACTGGGCATGCTCACACACTTAAACACATGAAGGCCATGTCTGCAAACACCAGTGGTCCAGACATATCTGGAAGTTGCAGTTCTCAGTGTGAACACATGTTAGTATGCACTGCTCCTGCCTTGCACACACAGTGGATATGAATGCAGGCAAATATGTAAGGACAACACACTATAATACACCAGAAGCACATGAGCATAGATGTGAGGAAGAGGGTGACTGTGACAATGAGCCATGTGGGCCTGTCCCAACTGACACACAGCCTAAGGGCCCCCAACACATGAGGTGCAGATGTAACCCATTGCGGATACTAGCCACCAGTACCTGTCAGCATGACAGACTATGAGGTGTATGTGCCAGCTGTGCAACAAGACTGTACAAGGAAGCAGCCATCTAGTAGCTGTATACACACACCTGTGACATATGACCCTGTTTGTGCCCACATGTGGTATGTCAACCCCCATTTGAATGAGATATGGCCCATGCACACACTACCCTCCCCATAGCAGTAATAGGACAAGCCTGCTGAGGTCATCCAATGTGAATTACACCTTTTGGAGAGCTATAGCTCAGTAAAGTGCATGTCGAGTTTCATACCTGCGTATTGCTGTAGTGACAGAGTAGTTAGGTAGTAGTACTAACCCCAGACCTGTCAAATGTGTGAGTGTGTGTTTGTGTGTGTGTGCCTCTCTGTCTCTGACTGTGTAGAGTGAAATGCTTGTTAGGCTACTCACACTCCATGCAATACATATATTAAACTGTGGCAAGGCTGCAGATGTCATATATCGAGAAGTACACCTCTGGGAACATGATAGACCAGTAATCGCTGTGGCATGTCCTGTAACTGCGCATTGCTGTAGTGTGATAAACTAGTTAGGTAGGTGTTCAAACCCCAGTTGTGGCACATGTGTGAGTCTGTGTGTGTGTGTGTGTGTGTGTGTGTGTGTGTGTGTGTGTGTGTGTGTGTGTCTGATTGGGTAGAGAGCAATGCTGTTTAGGCTACCCACACCCCCATACAATGCAAATACACTACTTTGCCAAGGCTGCTGATGTCACTCATCTAGAAGTACACCTCTAGGAACATGATAGCCCAGAAAATGCCATTGCACATCCTGTAACTGTGTATTGCTGTAGTGTAATAAACTAGTTAGGTAGGTATTCGAACCCCAGCTGTGGAAACTGTGTGTGTGTGTGTGTGTGTGTGTGTGTGTGTGTGTGTGTGTGTGTGTGTGTGTGTGTGTGTGTGTGTGTGTGTGTGTGTTTGTAACCCTTATCCTGTGTAGAGGTGAGTGTGTGTCATCTGTGGGCATTGTGGAGGGGGTTTTGCTAAATTATTTTATGGTGGCCCTACTATATATCACAATATCAACCATACAAGGATAACAGATGTAAATTAGCTTGGAGGCTGGGGTGCAAAGCCATACCCATACATGTGACATCAAGGCCAGACAATCCAAGTTAGCAACCCCACTATTACTCAGAGCACACACTCAACCCATGTGTCATATGAACACACATGCCTAGGCAGCAGCCAATATGTGGGTAGTACACTACATATTGGCCACTGATAGTAGCTATGCAGTGATAGCAGTGGGCTACAGAGGGCATGTCACCCTGCCCATCTGTCCAATATGCACGTACATGCAGACAGTGCACCTCTATCATGTTCCCCAAAGGACACTTAGACCACCTATGGTGCCTTCACATGTATCTCACAACAGACATACTATGCCTGACAACATGCCGTGTATGGACAGATGACACTGACATCAGGGAATGCTGTTGGCATGTCATCAATGTAGGAGAAGGGTAAACCTGCTGCCCAGTACCAGTTTCTGCCACAGGTAGGCAAGACTGGCACATCCGATGATAATCTGTGTTCACAACTTGGGCCAGATACCCCAGGAACAGTTTCACATGTCACTGTACATGCATGTGGGAGGTGTGCACATCCCAGACACCATCCATGTCAAGGACTAAGGAACACATACATGGCATGTGGTGTACAGCATTGGCCACACACAATAGTCACCCAGGTGACTGGATGGGGGATGCAATACCCACCTGTGTGGGCAAATGCAGTAACTACAGGCCTGAGCCACAATGCAGACCATTGTCATGTGGCCTGATGCCAAGGTATACCCATCGTCTACCCTTGTACAGCCTGCTGGCACAGTTGACCACCACACACCTGTGTAGACATGCACCCATGCATGTCAGAACTGGCACCCTGTGTGTTCGTGTGTGTGTGTTGTATGGTGCGTATGTCCACATCCACACTCACTACAACCTCCAGGGCATAATAAAGTCTGCAGTCTGATGTGTGACATCTCCTCATACCCTTTGCCCATACGGCCTCTGTATGACCCATGTGGTGCATGTGATACCTGCACATTGATGTGTTGTGGCAATCCCACTAGTGACGACTTGCACTCCTGGCCGTGCCAAGTGTGTCAATGTGTGTGCTCCCCTGTGTGAGTGTGCCTGTGTTGATGCTGGCACCTGTACATGCAGACAAGCACATGTACAACACCTACCCTATATCTGCTGTATCCCTGTTGCAGATGTCACTCACCCTCACATATATATTCTGAGTGCTCCACATCAGGTAACCCATGTGGTGCGTCCAATAACTGCATCAAGCTGTGATAACACTACATAGTTGTCGGGGGGTTGATACCCTGTGGTAGTAGGTGTGTGTCACGAACATGCTTCAATTTTACATTCCCACCCCTCCCTGACATGTATTTGCCTCTGTCTGCCTCCCCACTCCCTCTTGGGTAGATGTGGGGACCCACACATGTCTTGCTTAGGCAGCAGCATGTGTATTTTTTGTGATGCTCATGATCAGCTGATGGTCTTTGCACAAATTGCAGTCCTCCCCTAGCTGATTGCATGTGGAAAAGCTGTGATAACAATCCCATAGCCAATTGCATGGAAACACATTCCTATACCTAGGAACATCATGGTGGTGTCGGGCCTTTTCAGTCACTGTGAGCAGGAACTAGATCTGTTGTTTGGCAAACAGCATCCCAGATGGATTGGGGATTCACCTCCAACAACATACACTGTGGAAACAGGCCAACAAACAGGAGGGGGATTACCTGACCTGAACACAGATTGTAAGTGCTGCTATACTGCATTTGGAGTAATGTTGGTTTAACAGTGTTTGTCTGAATATGCCTGTCGTACATGTAGTAATTCCTGCCATGTCAGTTCCATGTATATGAGGAATCCCCATCAGCAGGGAGATCTGCAGACTGGACAGTGTTGTGCCTATGGTTTCATGTGTTATCCACAGTGCATCCCTCTGTAGAATGCAGACAGTAGTGTCAGGATTGCAGTCTGTAGATGGTGAAGGCCGTGACAGTTACTGACTTCATGTCCCTCATAGGACATATGTTGCAACAAACACCGTTACAATGGAAAATATGCAAGGTTATCACAGCAACATGTCTATATTGGCCCTGTGTATGTGCTATCAGCCACACCTCTGTCAACCTTTGTACATATGACGTGCATGAAGTGGTGCATATGTGCTGTACACCATAAATAGTGTCATCATATCTGGTAACAAGCCAGTGAGATATCAGATTGCTACACATGTCATGTACAGTAGGGGTTATATTTCATGACATGACCTGGATATTCTGTGGATGTTTGTACAGTACTGAGGGCTGTGTAGTGATGGTGAATGTCAGAAGTGTGTGCATTGTTAATATGTACTTTAGCCCGTGTACAGACTGTGGTAGATGTCATTGTCCTACCTCCCTGTCTATCAGATGTTACATGCTGCCCCACTGTATGGTACTTTTTCGCCGTACACATTTGTAGGGCCATACACACACATGTCCCATACCACAGACAGCCATCAGACCAAACTGTGTAGCAGCCCAGTATATGTAGGGACATTCTGTGACTGGCACATATGAGGATGGTGTAGAACAGATAGTCCATATACTGTAATACTATGCTAGCCTACCATATGCGGATGTGGCTGTGTTCACATTGGTTGTGATAATGCACTGCCACACAGGTGTATCTTACCCTATGCTGTCACATGGCTGTAGATCCTGCTATATATGCAAGTACATGTGCATTCCCCCATGCAAGATGTAGGCCAGTGTTGAGCCAGTCTGGCTGTAGCCTACACAGTGCATTGTTACATGCCTAGCAGCGTAGTGTACTTAACCAGTGGGATGTCATGTGCAAATACTTGCCAGATGTACTGCTGCCGGGCCTCCCTTAAATGTCAGGTATGTCAGACAGACCAGTGGGATGCTGTACAGATGTATGTCAATATCTAGTGGGTAGTATGTGTCTATGGTACCCCTGTACCAGCAGTCATTATGTGTCAGGCCAGACAGGAGTGTGTGATTCCAACACCTATGGTGCCAAATGTATACCAGTCGTTATGTGTTATACCCATCTACTTGGCTGTCTACATCCATATTGTCAGGCCTGGTACACATGTGGTGCACTAAGGGAATATGTACATACCTCTGGACTGTACAGGGTGTATCCGAAGTTCCATATAAAGTGGCCAATATCTCTGCTGCACTCCACAGAGGCATTACATGCTAGCAGTGGTACTTTCCAATGATGTCCATAGGATGTCTGTCAGTAGCCAATGGCACACGTTATAAGCAGATGTCAGCATCCACACACACCATGTCTGTGAAGACAATCCCAATGACAGTAGCAACAGTCTAGTAATATACATGCTATACATACCTGACACCCCCTTGCACTATGACATTGTGCCTGTAGAGGCTGGGGTACGGCTACACTCCATGTCCAGGACATATGGTGGAAATATATGTACACATACCAATCCAGATAGCCGTATATATATATATATATATATATATATATATATATATATATATATATATATAATGACACGTGTACTACATTGAATTACCACTGTCATGGCAAGCACCCACTATAAATCCCTACAGCATGTGGCCGTGGTCCCTTCACATTTCCTGTGTGACGGACATCTGTACTGTGTGTGGGCATCAGTGATACAGGCAGCAGGTAGCAATACCTCTCACAGGAGAACATGCACACTCAGAGCAGACAAATTTGTAGGAAGTTCAGGAACTACAGACAGACTGTGGGTAGAGTTGTGTAATGCTTTGCATAGTACTGGTGTTACAGGGTGTGTGAGTGTACATACTAGTGTACCTTGGAATGCAGTCTGTCTGCAAGTCTGTCTGCATAGGTCACTACTGTGGGCCTACCTCTTGCTGGGCAGAGGTATGTATATCATGTGATGTCCGTCCACCACACAAGCCCTGTGTCAGATATGACACTGGCACTGTGTGTGTGTTGCATGCTACTGGTACATGGCTACATCCATTTGTATTTCAATGTTGTATCCTTGCATAAGGGTATGCTGCAACAAATCCTGTAACACCAACAATTTCCAGGGTGTGTAACAGCAATAATGCAAATATGGCCCTATGTTCCTGCCTCTGTCCTTCACATTTATGCCACTTTTTGTCCCGCTGTGATACAGGAAAAGTTATTAAGTAATGGCCTGTTATTATTTACTGCTAGCATTACTGCTATCATCCCAGTCATGTCATGGAGTCCCACACCAACCATTGGGTCATGTCCATATATATGGGGGCAACAGCTGGTGAACACCTTTGTGCCCTTGTACATTCCTGAGGTAAGTGTGTGGTACACAGTGTTCCTTGCCCTTGTACAGCCTTTTATGGGGGGGGGTCTATGTCATTACCCTAGGCTATGGCACCTTTCCATTGATATAACTGTTAAGACGAGGGTCATTCAGTGTGATTGTGAGAAGTACTCCAGTTCACATTTAAATGTTATTATTTAGGTTTTACAAATATGTTCATATACAGTTTTCACATGGAAAATATGTGCTGCAGTGGGACTCGAACTGGGAATGCCTCTTTATTAGGTGGGTGCTCTAACCACTACACTATTGCATGCTGCTTCCTTTGCATATGTACCCATATACCCATGGATCCTAGTTCCCCAAACACCCACCCCAACACGTCACTGACACATCAGTCATCCATTCTCCATTTGGAAACATGGTGTATCCACACCACTACACATTGGCCACTCCCTACTCCTCTGGACACATCCCATGGGTTGACTCAATCCAAGTATCATCAGACATCCCAACCTTTTAGTCCACAAACATTGGTGACATGAGTGACCACTAGGACACTATTCCCAATGTTTGGGTTGTCCCACCTGGGACACACGTCTTTCTTTCAAGATTAGACTCTATATTTCATTACTCCAGTTAACAAGACACTAAAATAAATTGATAGCTAAGACTATATGATAATGCACACACTACACATGTAAACCAATGATGTACGAGTTCGGCAACATTATATTACAAATAGGACCGGTTTAGTGATTGGCGTTGACGTAGCCGGCAAATCACAGGAATGATTCAAATATTTCATAATGGGAAAGTCTTCACATTTTATAATTTTGAGAACAGCACTAACTTCGAAATTCAATACACAACTCTGAATTATTGCAGATTCATCCCTTCTCTCTATCTTCTCGTAACTCTAACACTATAGTGCTGCAATATTCAACGGAAACAAAACAGCAGCTTATTTTGCCTTGGAAGTTTATATCCCAACAGAATCGTGGAAATGTCACAAAGACATATATATATATATCTATATATATATATGACAACCATTTCATGACAGTCTAAGTAAGGCCTGCACTGTTACAAAGGCCATGCATTTGGCATGAAATTGAGTCAAGATATATAAGCCACAGTGCAGAGAAGGGGTCACAGTCTTTTCTGTACTGGACTATGAATAACTGTTTATTTAACATCTGTTAACGAAGTATGCAGACTGTTCCAATGAGTCAGGACTCCATTCAGTCATGACTTGAGCCTTAGAGGCCAAACAACACAACTAAACATACACGAGAAACATACCTCTCAACCTCTTAATGTAAGAAGTCTATCCAAAGCCTAATATAATTGGGGGGATCAAAGATTGGGACATACTGGGATCAGTTCAATAGCTCTGCTTAACAGAGGCCCAGTAAATTGATTAGTGTGTTGGCGTGAGCCGACACACCTTGCCTAGGCTTATAAATGCCCTTTGGCAGATAGCCTAGTACCTATCTATGAAACTATGACATGTATGGTTATGCACAACCTATTATTCTATCTACTGTCGAGGTTTGTAGGGGCACTTACATGTTATTTATGTCTGCAAAAGAAATGAATGTGGTACAGGGAATGTATTTCTACATATAGATGTATGTATGTGTGTATGCATATATATTTATAACAAACTCACTGACCTCCACGAGGCGGTCCAATTAGAACCAGGCCATCCAACCCTGACATGCCTGGATCCATATTTCATACCCATGGTTCCCCCACTCCACCCGAGTTCCACATACACACAAACCATCCATTCTCCAGTTGCTATCCCAGCCATAGTACACCTCCACACATTGCCCTCTCCCCAGCGTTAGGGACCGTACACGTATGTTGTCTCCACCCATGTATCATCAGGCTCTCCAAACCTTTTAGTCCTTGAACATACCTGCCCTGGCTTGTGTACTGGTGGGAAGTCCAAACAACCCACACTTTATATGTAAGGTAGACTTAGCAGGCGGACAACGTTACTCCCACTGGTAGTATCCTGCCTGCGGTTTGAGAAGCAATGATTTGCTCACCCCTGTCCAGCTTGATATGACATAAGATGACAGCACAAGATAATACAGGTGTTGCTGTTCTTTTCCTTCTCATTCTTTTTGTATGCTTATTGTCACAACGTTCATTCTTCATAGATATATATATATATATCTGTACATACACACGCACATACATCTACATAATTATATACATTTCCTGTACTGTTGACTGCCTGCGCTGGATGATGTGTTTGTGATCACAGCAGCTGAATGTGTATCCACCATGGCTTAGTGGAACTCATGTCAACTATAGTGTGCAGGGTCAGGGGTTTGCAACCTGGCAGTGCAGATTATTTTGTTAATGGCCACAACAACAGCTGTTGGCTGCAGGGTGACTAAGGCACTGTAGAACATTTGTAGGTGGGTATGCACTTGTTTGCGCAAAGAACAGAATTACTAACCACTGGTTGCGGTGTCTTGCACTCAGTTATCCTCTGCATTGCTTCACCAGTGTGGTACTCGCATACCAGCGGACAAAAAGGCTTACACCCGCTTGCTCCCACAGACACACGCTCAACGTCACGCATTTTGTTCACATCTGTCAACAAGGACAGTCGGACTGTATGCTTGTCCATTGTCAGTGGTGGCCCGGGATGTAGAGCTCTACGTTGACCCTTGCTACATATCCCAATTAATACTGGGGTGTTCACATTCATAGAGGGTAACAGACATAACATAGCTACATCCACCATTAATCATGCTTAGTTTACTTTGATCTGTCAGTATTATCCATGCTTAGGTCAGGTTTACATGTCAGGTATGACTGTTGACAAAGGTCAGTTTAAGGTGAGGTAGGATTCCTGTTTCACAGGTCTGGGTAGGTTACATCTAAGTATTCAGGCTAGGTGTAGTTATTCCATACCTGTGTGGTAGAGTAGAGGCAAATAGCTAGGGAGTAGGCAGGTAGGTAGTGGAGGTGACATTGTAACTGTATAGTAGCCCATAGGTATAATTGGATGGGGAGCAATAGGGAAGGTATGTCGGATGTTGGGATTTGTCTGCGAGGCTGGACAAGAGGTGTCAGTATCACTAGTTGATGTAGTGGTATAGAGTGTGAGGTGGGGGGGGTTTGCAAGGTGGTGAGCCTGTGCTGCTCCAGGTGCGCTTGTGGTTTTCCTTCATGTGTTAGTTACATGTATCCTGTGGGACAGGTGTGATACTACATGTGGGTTGGGGTTCCAGATACTGGCAATATAGTGGGGGAAGAGGGTGTCACCTACATGTACCCGTAGACATTAATAGAAATGGAACAAAGGCTGATAGTTACATGGTGTGCATGGGGTACAAAGGGGGGGTGTTAGTAGGGGGATCATCCAGGGATGTGCAGGATGGCTGCAGGAAAGATTCACAGATGGCCATGTTGTCTACGACAACAGTTGTGCATATGCACTGCATTTGGTGATTGCGTCAGACACTCACACCCGTGGCTGGCGGTGAGGACTACAATAATACCTTGTGATGCCTATTACTTCGGCTTACATGCCTACAGTGGGGTGTTGCGACCATGTGTTCATAGGTGTAATTGGGTTTAGGACCCCACATCCTTCAGCCGAGTCATGCTAATGCATAACCTATTATTCTATCAGCTTTCTAAGGTTGTAAGTGGAATATGTGATTTCAGTCCCTATTTGTTCCCCCAATGGTTTAGGTTCTGTCCAGTGGTTTTGCTCTTAGGGGTTGAGAAGTATGGGTGTAAGCTCTGCCCGATTCGCAATATTACTTGCATCCCTGGGGCGGTCCTAATACAACTGCACCAGCCAACATCAGCACGCCTAGGCCCATAATTGCATACCCATAGTACCCCCACCTGCCCCTCCTCTACAGCACTCATCCTTACTGTGGGTGCAGGTGGGGTCTAACCACACCACTACACAATGCCCACTCTCCAGTTGTCAGGACCCATGTCCTACGTTGTGTCGACCCATGGGTCATCAGGCTTGCACAACCTACTGATCCATGTACATAAACAGTCTGGTTGGATGAATCATTACAGGGACTGACTCCGATGGTCAGTAATTTTTGGGGTGTCCCACAAGGGACATTGATGTCTTTGTTACAAGATTAGACCTGGCAGGTCTCTCCCACTGGTAGTATCCTGCCTGTGGTCTGGAAAGCAGTAGTGTGTTTACTTGTATCCTGTGCTTGCATGTTTCACCTGTCTAGGTGGGGGTGGTTGATGCTACGTGTTACACAATTGTTGATTAGACCCCTCACACCCATTTGCACGGCCTGTGAACATATGTAATTTGTGACTGCTGTATCATATCCTAGCTAATTACATGTGTATATTTGCACAGATATATATATATATATATATATATATATATATATATATATATATATATATATATATATATATATATATATATATATATATATATATATAGAGAGAGAGAGAGATATCTGCATATGTATGCATACATGTATATAGTTATATATTGCTGTCGATATATATATCTAACAACATATGGGTGTAGGGGTGTCTGCATATGTATATATCTATATGTGGGTATGTATATGTATTCTGTCTCTGTATGTATACATTTCTACTATGGAGAGGGAGAGGTATATCTCCATGTAGCTATGGGTAGATATACACACACATTCCTCTAGCTATATACATCTACATCTGGTTATTCCATTCTTTGCCATGTAGATTAGACATTGCTGCAGTGAGACTCTTAGTGGGTGCGACTGCTCGTTGGGTGACACATCTGCTCAATGAACACTTTTGCTCACATCCTTGGGGCTGTCCATATAGACCCACATCAGCCACCACCGCACACCTAGACCCATAACTAGCTACCCATAGTTCCTCCACCCGCACCTCCTCTACAGCACCCATCCTTACTCTGGTTTCAGGTCACGTCTGAACACACCACTACACGCTGCCCACTCTCCACTTCACGGGACCCATGTCATACGTTGTCTTATCCCATGGATCATCAGGGTTTCCCACCCTTGTATTCTGGGTATGTACACACCCCAGCCAAAATGGTCATCGCATTGGCTTCCTTTGGTTATATGTCAATTTTTGGGGTGCCCCAAAAGGGATGCTCCTATCTGTATTCCAAGATTAGATTTTATGGGTGCACTCTGTACCCCCCGGTTGTATCCTGCCTGTGGTCTGGGGAGCAGTGGACTATTTACATTGTTTGTGGGTTTGTGTGTATGTTTCCTCTGTCTGGCTGGGGGGGGGGTCATGCTACATGTTACATGATTCTTACTTGGGCCCCTCGCTTCCATTGGCATAGCCTGTGAACATATGTCATACTTGTGTGCTGTCTCCTATCAAAACTGTATATCTGTGTATATCTATGCACACACACACACACACACACACACACACACATATATATATATATATATATATATATATATATATATATATATATATATACTTATATATGTCTGCATACACACACACACACACACATATATATATATATATATATATATATATATATAAATAAAAATGTAAATGTTCATTTGTTCAAAATCTTAAATCTCCAAAAGTTCTTCACCGATTGCTTTGAAATTTTCACACAATGTTGCATTTGAATACGCGTGTGTTTTTATATACCTACTATTATATAGATGTCACAAGTTGCATTCAAATGCATGTTTTTATATACCTACTATGGATTCTATATATTTGTATACAAATATGCAATTTTATATGTTTTTGTTATAACTTTCTTTCTTCTTTTTCAGTGCAATCGATCTGCTTTACTTCATCCAAATAATGCCTCGCAGAAGATCAAACTTAGGTCGTCTTACTCGCGGAGCGGAAGCAGTGCGACGAGTAATTGCAAATCAAACTGAGGAAGAACGGGCATCAGCAAACGAGTGAAACAGACAAAGAATGGCTCAAATATGTGCCGAAGAAGCAGCAGGGCGACGTGCAGCCAGACTTGAGGATGCACAGTTGTGAGCACGGCAATCTCGTTCTGCAGCTTCAGATCTGCTTCGTTCTCCTCGATCGACACCAGCGGACAAAATAAATGCTTGCCTGAAATACTCTACTTTGTGGCAACATGTAAAGATGTTAAAATTAACTACAAATATGCATGTCCAGCTACAAAACGATCGATCAGCTGAGATATTCTCACATCAATTGCTGGAAATTGGGAACAGAAAGGTGCCGGTTGATCTGACCTCAGGACGATTTTCATTGCCTCATAACTTCTGCAATTTAGTGACATCAAAAGAAGAATTGGTTGAAAAAGTATTTCCCAATATTCAAACCAATTATAAGAATCATGATTGGCTGACTGACTGAGCTATTCTTGTGGCCAAGAACAAAGACGTCTACGAACTTAACAATATTATTCAGTCTAACATTCAAAGCGAGACAAGTCCGTCGACACTGTTGTGGAAGAAGATGAAGCGGTTAATTATCCAATAGAATTTTTGAATTCACTCAATCTGCCAGGGATGCCACTGCACGTACTGCAAGTGAAAATCTGCGTGCCAATTATCATGTTGCGAAATATCAACCAGCCAAAGCTTTGCAACGGCACGCGGCTTGCAGTAAAAAAATTAATGAGCAACGTCATAGAAGCAACAATCTTGACAGGACCTTTCAAAGGTGAAGATGTCCTCATTCCTCGCATTCCTATGATTCCAACGGATATGCCATTTCAATTTAAGAGATTGCACTTCCCAATTCGATTGGCGTTTGCAATCACCATCAACAAAGCTCAAGGCCAATCTTTAGAATTGTGTGGTTTAGATCTACACATGGATTGCTACTCACATGGACAATTATATGTTGCGTGTTCTAGAGTCGGCCAACCAGACATTCTCTATAGCTGCACAGACAATGGAACAACAAAAAATATTGTATACCCACAAGCATTGTGAAATTAAACATATTACAAACGTGCGCTTTCTCTTTTCTTTCTTTCCCATTTAACCAGACTATATATATATATATATATATATATATATATATATATATATATATATATCTATATATATATATATATATATATATATATATATATATATATATATAAATCCATGTGGGTATATGGTGGGATGTATGGCCTTACTCTCGCTTATCTATTGCTATGATGGCTTAGTGGCTATCTACTGTGACTATAGTGCACAGGGTCCTGGGTTTGGGCCTTGTTGAGGTAGTTTATTTTGTTGCTGGGCGGAACTTGGGTCATTGGATTCAGAGTGATTAAGGCTCTTTACAGTGGTTGTAAGCGGCTTTGTGTGGGTTTGCACGATGGTAAGCACTGCTAACCTCCAGTTACAGTTTCTTACACTCATTAGCTTCTACTTTGTTTACTCTGTGTGGGCAATGCTTACCTCCATGCAAGTGCACTTGGACTCGCTTTCCACTGCTTATTTATGCTTAAACCTGCGTACATGTGCCTTATTCATTATGACACTAACACTTCACATGTGCATTTCATGCAGTACTCAAGTTCACATTTAATTGTTATTCTGTAGGTTATACGGCAAAACAATATAAAATTATGTTTACATACAGATGATTTGTGCTGCAGTGGGACTCAATCCGGGAATGCCTGTTCATTAGGCGGATGCTCTAACCACTCCACTATTGCTGTGCTGCTTCATTTGCATATATATACCTTGTTATCCTCTTCAGCCTTTTCAGCTTCTTTAACCATAGCTAGGCGATGGGCAAACACCTACAGTTAGCTGTATTTGGGGTTTTACAACACCTCAATAATAGCAATTCTTCATTCTATTTGACTGTACTGTTGCTGTTGAACACATGGGGACTGTTGGTGGGGATATGCAGACACTTGTGAGCTGTCCCGTTCATTTATTTACACATTCTTCTGTTCTACTTTGCAGGGGCGTGTTTATTCTGTGAGCTCTGCTCTCAGACATGCCCCTTGCACTCATCCACGCTCTGTGTAGTATTTGGAGTTCATGCAGCATGCCTTCATTAATATGCATGGCACGCTGCCGTCCTCCTCTTCAACTGCCGCTTCCGTGCAGGACTAGATTAGTCCTGCATGGAAGATTAGTAAATCCGGGGGCATGTTTCTGCAAACAACAGAAGAGTAAAAATGATCTGCTAATAGCCTAGGAATGATTTTTGCTACACAACCTTGGAGAATAACAGGTACCTCTGAAAGCTAGAGACCAACTTCTTTTGAATACACACATTCAAATTACATATGTTGAATCACTTTCCGCTTTTATCAGTTGAGTTTTGTTATAAATACTGTTTCTAATATAAGGACACAGTGAGCTTCACAGTTACAAAGACCTTCCTATATCTTAGCCACCCAAGAGAAAGCATACTATAAAATTTCTGTATTGGGTGTTTTTTCTGCCTTGTGGCTTAGGCCAATGCTGAAAAAGGGTCTTCAGACCAGCCTACTCAACTGGTTATCAAAACGAATAAATAAATAAATAAAATGGGTAGGTGAGTTAGTACAGTAAAATTTTTCAAGTATAACCTAGTCCACAAAGGCTTAAAGATACATATGGCATGTATACATAATCAACTCTCATTGCACCCAATCTCATATAGAAAATGAGAAAGTCAACTTCTGTCATCTCTCTTCATTAAGTCCCACTCTCCTACTGTAATAGCCATGCCTGACTGCTGTAAGTCTTCTGTCATACAATCCATCCATTTCTTTGCTTGATTATTCCTCTTACCTTTTTCCTACCTTTCTCAAATCATCTTCACCAGATAATCATCTGCCTCCCTGCACATGTGCCTGAAACAGATATACTAGACAATCTCGACGTACTGAAATTTCGAAATTTAGTACGTCAAGACCGAATTGTGGAAAGTGTAGTTAACCGAAACTACACTATGCCGAATCCGCAAATGTTGAATCTGCCACTATCGTAGTGTCACGTTCATGACGTGTGGTGCAGTTGGTGGGTTTATCTGGGGTTTCAGGTAAGTGTTGTGTGTTTGAGGATATTGTGTAGGGATTTTAGTGTGTGTGAATGTGTTCGGTGGTGTTTTTTGTGTGTTTAGTTCAACCTCGGAGTTAGAATATCTAAGTAGGGGGGTGTGGGGGTGCAGGGGGGCTTGCCCCCCTGCTTATAGGTAGGTTAGGTGTGTTTGTGTGTGTTGCTATGTTTGTTTAGTTAGGTAGGTGTATGTGTGTGTGATTATGTCCTGGTTTGTGTGCGTGTGTGTGAATGGTCGCGATTGTAGTATTCGTGATTGTGGGTTTTCGTGTATGGGTTTTCGACTATTCAGTCTCGAAATACTGAAATTCGACATTTCAGTATTTCAGGATTGTATAGTGAATCCGCCTGAACCACATTATTCTGTTATTTTTTTGACAGTCTCTGCATTTGGAGCTACTTTGGCTACTGCTCAGATGTCTTTATTTCTTCATCTCTCCCACAGTGTACATTGTACCACCTATCTCAGCACTTCTAGCTTCTTCAACTACTCTGCCTCTCTTCCATACAGAAGTACTGGTCGCACCACTGTTTTGTACACCTTACATTTAAGCTTCTTTTGACAGAACCCCTGACATTTAGTGCCAGATATCTGCAGCCCATTTAATTCTAGCATTGACCTCTTCAATCAGTGTTCCCTTCCACCACCCTTCAAGATGCTTGAAGTTGTTAAATTGATCAACAATTTTTCCTTCTATGTCAAATCTTCTACAAATTTTGCTGATTTGCTGCCATGACAATTGTCTCGTTTGTACTCAGTTTCATCATGTGTCTTCAATTATGCATTCTATGTCCCTGTCATTTCTGTTGTTTTTGTTCAGAATCTGCTTTTAATGCCACACCATCTGCATACAGCAGCTTTCTTGATCTTCCTCCTCAGACATATTTGCTAATGAAGTCCATCATCAGTAACAGAAGCAGTGGGCTCACAGCTGAATGCTGATGCAACCGCACCCCCACTGGCAAATCCTCTGAGTGCAAGTCATGTTTGTGCATATATGTAATCATAGTAATATACAAGGGTTCACCTTCCATAATTTTAATCAAGCCTTCTCTCTTGGAACCTTCTCTCAACCTGGTGGTCAAGAATCTGTCTTCTTACATAAGCACTGGCTATTGTAAGTCCCAAAATACATCTGTTCATCACTTATTACTACACCTTTTGGTTTAACTACATATTTTATTTTTCATGTCATGATACACTCTCTTTCGTTAGGTAGCTCTAGAAGACCTATTCTCTTACTGAGGAAAATATTTTCCAGGCTCAGCAAATGCTATACTATAAGATGCCCACATGTTGCACAGAGCAACATTCATACATTCCAGGATGGGATGTCTGCCTGAGCTATCCCATCTGCATTTCATGGCCTGGACAATGTTGGATCCTAAAATTGTACAACTGGTGGATTAAAGCCGGTCTAGACAATTTTGTGTTGTGTACGTTTGCCAGTAGAACTATTGTTAAGGGCAATGGCTAGTAATTTAGATAAATTCCTTACCCAACAAATAATATTTTGGGGAGCTGGGGACTGATTTTATAGCATAGCACCCCCCTTCTCTAAGGAAAAAGTATTTCTTAGCATTGTTGAGTTTTCTGCGTGTGTAATCTGGTGTATAACAGCAACAGTAATGCCTAACTCAGACATATCTGTGTGCTAAAAATTATTTAAAATTGTCTGAAGTTATTACTACTGGTTCTGCACACAGCATATACTTTAATTGTTTAAAGGTGTGTTCTGCTTCAACACTTGACTTAATCTTCAAGGATAAAACCCCCTGGGTCAGGTCAGTCAGCAAGCAAGCAAACAGTAATAACATTTTTAAATGTGCAGTAATGACTAGGTATACCAAATTTAAGGGATTACTTAAGCTATTTATTTTAACCCATCAGTCTCCTCAGCATGAAGTTTCACTGTCTAATGGGATATTATCTAGCCCAAATAGTTGGCTTCTTCCATTCTTAACTTGCACTAACCCGAGACAGTATTTAATCTAACTTGATACAGAGAATTCAAAATGACAAACTTCAGGGAAATGTATTTTCCAGTTTTCAGAAAGTATGTCTTCATCCAGGTGGGATAGGCTGCTAAATATCTTGTGTAGGAGTGTAAGACTTCAGTCTCTGTAATATAGCAGGTGCTCCTTGAACACCAAAAAGCAAGACTTTAAAATGAAAAGTTCTTGTATGAAAATCCCTATTTTCCTTAGCTTCTAGGATTATTCTTAGGTTAGAACTAAACCTACCCTTGTCCAGTTTATGAATAAATTAATTTGTGTGAGGCATTAAATATGAATCAGATTTAGATATGTCATTTTCTGAGGTCACAACAAAGCTTTACAGATAATTTTAGAGGCTGAGCAGGTGATTTTTAATGACTGCATACCTTCTGTGATGATTCACAGCAGAAGTCACTAAAGCCTCAAGTAGCGTTCCTAGTTTTCAGAAGAAAGCAATAGTTAAGTTAAGCACAAATAAACGTGTTAGATTCATAAGGATAATAGAAAGCTAGCCTTGCCTATAACAAAGGTGCAAGAGTTTTAATAGCAGTTTATACATCTGTTGCTATGGGGAGAAGGGAAGAGTGATGTGGCTTGCGGGCTTGTCTCTCATCTGCTATCAGAGGGTGGAGAATTTATCTGCATGCTTGTTCCCCTAAAACTATACGAGTGGAGACTGAAGAACCATGTAAGAGTGCTGGATTCAAGGGGGTGGGTGAAACAATATATGCAGCCATATGGGGTTACATCAATCATGAAAGCTGATAAGCAAGCTGTCTTCAAGCATATGCTATGCACACTGATTTCTGGGGAAGATCCATACATTTACAGTGCAAACAGGGTAGTACATAAAGAATAATAATCTTCCCCTGATGACTACCTAAATGATGGCTACACATGTTCAACTCTCACCCATGCTGATGCAGGGGTAGGTCAACTGTCTGAGGGAATAATGATTGGCTGGCAGGATAGGACAAAATAAAAATGTTTTAGAGCCATAGGAAAATTTCTTCTTAAATCAACCCTTCAAACTGACATGTGTATTCACTTTTCACGAACAAATCCTCTTATGAGCACAGTGGATTTTAATTGTTCACAGTTTTATCAAGACAATATTAAAGAAGGCATATTTCTATTTATATGTGTCAAGCAGGCATGTCTTCCATTCTTTTATTGTGGTGGTAGTGATAGATGGACACTCTGTGCATTATGTATTAGATATACTGAAATTAAAAGAAACACACAACGATATCAACGATGATTTATAAAGATTTTTCACCTTCGTCAGTGGCCTGGATTTTCATTTCATTTTTATTGGTCTTGAGTTTATTTTATTTTCATTGTGGTGCTATAATAACATTGCCAGCTTCACAACTGGTACAGCTTACAAAACCCATCACTGCCTTAACCTAAACTCTCTAGGGTGGCCTGAATTACCTAATGTACTTCAGGTCAATCAACTAATAGTAGCTCACAAGATTCTCTATCAGCCTGCAAATACACCCGCACTCGTTAACCTTATCACTCACTACAGTAAACTTACGGCACTACACTCATCCAGCAAACGCTTAGCACAAACTTTCAAAGCTAAAAACTTAGCGGGAGAATCACTGTTTGCCAACTCCATGGGCAAAACCTGGAACGCCCTTCCTGTTGACCTTACCTCAAAACTCTCTCCAACACAATTCAAGAAAAATCTAATACAGTACTTCAAACTGCACTGGCTTTGCTCATGCACCAATCTGGACTAATTAATACCAAATACTCATGTGCTAAAACACTAAAACAGGATGCCTTCCACCACTCTGACTACATCCTAAGTGTGTGTCTATAACCTTTTTAACATTGTATTATATTTTAGACTATGAATCTATGTATGTTTGTATCATATACTGCTCTGATCTTGACAAATGTTTTTATATCTTATATGTTGATCTTGACAAATGTTTTTTTACATCTTATATGTAATAGTCTTTGTATGCATGTCTGAAGCTTTTCTCCCTGGGCCTCTGCTGAAAATGGACATGTATCTAGTCGGACTATCCTGGTCAACAAATGTAAAATAAATAAATAAAACTAATTTAGTGGCATTAACCATATCAATGCACTTATTGCCATGATCACTGATCTAATAAAGCCTCACCTACTTACTGGTAGTTAGTAGAAACAGCTTTAGACTTCCGAGTCTATTATTTTTTCTCTCTCACTTGCATCACCTTCAATAACAACAGTAAAATGATGTTTCTGAAGGTCAAAATGTATTTTTTTACTTCATGTCAGCATAGTCATTCTAACATAATCATATCTATAAGCTTTCCTGGCCTCCATTTATGTGCTCTGAGTCAATGCTGCCTTCCTGCCTGCCCTGATTAGATTCACCATTTCCTACTAATTAGCCCCAGCATCACACATTTAGTTTAAATCTCTTTTCAAGAAAGATTCTCACATTTGTGATATTCTGCCAATCATAGACGTAGCTTGCATTAGTTTACAACCTGTAACACCTGCACTGTTTTAGAACGTAAGACTATTGGCAGTGGACCCAGCGTTTCTTTGTACAATATTAACAATCTATGAATTATTTTCTACTTGTTTCAATTATAGATTGATTAATATCTTGCTTATATTTAATGACCAAGTAAATTATGAATACCACTTAGGACTAGACAGTCTGTACAGCTGCATATTTTCACTCTCCCTGGACAACTCTGCAAAGGTTTTTTGCAGCAGGCACTGGTACAAGACACACTTACTGGAGGCTCAGTGATTCCCAATGCTGGAAATACGCTTTGCTGTTTTATAGGGATTCCTACTGTGGCTACTAGGACTTATGACATGCTAATGACAACCTCTTATAATGTATCTTTTTGATAGCATTTAGATGGAACAAACTAAAGCAGAAGTTAGTTATCTCTTTCCTCAGTTTACCCTGTTTAGTTCACTGTTATAGAATGCTGCAGTTTATCTTAGACCTAGCACATATAATCGATTTATCACTAGGAAAGGGCTCTGTGTTCAGAGAGAAATAAAGTTGTAGTCATTCTGTCGTAGAGAGAGAATAAAGTTGAAGTCATTCTGTCATAGAAAGGGGTATGTGGCATGCCCCTGATATAAAGGGCACAGGGTAGTTACTCCCATTCACAGGCTCAGCCAGGTTATCCTGATTAGTTGCAGTTATAATTACTGCAGTGTAATACTTTAGGATTTGGCTGGTTGTCACACATTTTAGTACTTGTTGCCCCATCTAAACAAGACAAACAGCATCTACTCATCACATCACAGAAACAATGATGTAGCTAAATAGTTATACTTA